>NC_041057.1:11562279-11862279 GCF_900634775.1 Gouania willdenowi
TTTTGGCTTCCCCAAGACAAAATGAAAGAGGTGAGAAAGAAAGAACATGTGAAATCCAAGGTAAGAGGAGCTCAGAGAGGAAAGGGAGAAACGTGACAGAGAGAATAAAAGCCATGGTTTGTTTATTTATATCATTTCTTTGATATGGGATTTGTTTTAAAGTCCAATTGTTAAGGCACAAAATACATTTTTCAGTTGCACTTTTAAAAAGAAAAGGAACTAGTTTACTGTAGAGCCAGAATTTAAATTCTTCATCTGTACTATTTCTTTATTTATTTCATTCAGGATTTATTTTATAATGAAATTGCATTGTTTTGCATAGTTTATCAAGGGATTCTTTTGACAATGAAGGATAAAAGAAAATAGTACAGCATTTATTTCTTTTTTTCAAAGAAAATGAATATTTTTCAGTCGTCATTTGTCTACAGTCTCATTTTGTAAAATAAATCGTGAGAGAATCGTATCGTGAATCGAATCGTATCGGGAGTTGAGTGAATCGTTACAACCCTGGTAATGTGAGTACTTGTAATCGGTTACTTTTACCTTTGGCTACAGCTTATTTACACTTTTACAGGGATTTATAAACAATTTCATTGCCTTTTTTTTTTTTCCTCTTTAGTGCTAAATAAATGAAGTTTAACCCTTACCCTGGTATCTGTAAAAATGTAACACAACACTTGTACACATTATAGCGAACAGCTGTACCTTTAGTGTACAATGCAACCAATATTACAACACTGTCAACTTTAAGTACTTTGTGTGCTGAAGGAAAACAGAATGAACTTTGTTCTTCTTAGATCATGATTTTGTGTTGGTTAAATTCACATACCCGTTTCATTTTATTTTGTTGGCTTTGCTAAAAGCCGGTACCTACTGTACCAACATTTATTCTTTATTGGAAAGCCAACAGATGCTTTAAAAAAAAAAAAAAATCCACAAAAGTGCAACTGTATCTTAATTTGTCAGGATGACTCAGCATCTGTTGGATGGAGTCTGTTTTAATCCAGTAAAGTGTTTGACATAACCTTACTTAAGGCTTTAAAATGCAGATTACAGATGAGGCAGTCACTAGTTTAAATCCACAGATTTAAGTTAATGCACCAACTGATTATTTTTTTTAAAAGAAATCTTAATTTCCGCCGTTCTCTTTTCAGCATCCGTTTAGGACACTACTGTTTCAAAGGACTCAACACAGGAAAATGTGAAATATATATAAACTCATCAATAACATAAATGAAAACAAACTTGTCCTATTTAAAGGTCCAAAACTGCCACCCTGCAAATAGAACTGACGATTAGTGCCAGTCTACAAGTCAAACCAAATCATGTCATCATCATGATATTTTAGAAAAAAAATATTCCTGTATGCGCATTAAGTTGGCATTACAACTTGTTTGTACACACACACACACACACACACACACACACACACACACACAAAAGTGGGTCGCGGACCTGTACTGGGTGGGTCGGAAACAGCTGGTCAAAAATAAATAAATACTTATTGTCTCTCATAATGGACTTGTCTTTTATTTTGAAAGACACTTTTCTTTTGACAGGCACATGATGCACAGAAAAATATATGGATTTATGTTTTAATTTTTTTTTTTTTTTTTAATAAAAGCTATTTTTTAAATACTAACAAAAAAAAAAAAAAAAAAAAGTGGGTCACGATTTAATGACCGCGGCAAAATGCGGGTCCCAGGGTGAGACCAGTTGAGAATCCCTGATGAAATAGCAATACAAAAATGAATAAATGAACCTAGTGTCAGCATAATGATTATCATATCACACATGGAGCCGCCTGTGTCTGTCTGGGTAAAAATAAAAAATAAAAAAAAATACATAATTCCAAACAGACGGACATCAACCTAACTTTTTGGTTATGCTTACAAACAGTAGGTCACTTGTACTTGACAAGTAATGCTAGTTCAATAATTTACCAAACACAGGAGAAAGAACATGTCCCTGTTTACCTATAAACCATCTGTGACAGGTAATAGTCTGCAGACCATGAAGCCTGAACTGGATGTCAAAGCCAAAGTCAAAGTGTCTTTATTAGTCTCCCTATGGAGACATTTGTGTTGGACGGAGGGCTCTGCTGCAGAGACAATTAAAACATTCAATCAATCACATAATAAAAAAAGAAAAAGGAATGTGTTCTTAAAAAAAAAAAAAAGGCTCATTTACATCTGTTGTTGTCTGTTAGCTCACATTTCAAATGACAGATGGTTTTATTTATTTTTTGTATATATTTTAAACACAGTAATGCAAGTTAATCAGCTATTTGCTGTGACAGAAAAAAAAAAATCAATGAGGTGGTTCTAGGCAGGGTTCTTTACACACATTATTGTTTTAAAATATGTTTAAAAACGACTACATTTATAGTGTAATCACTATGAATTTATAATTCTCCTTTTTTAAAACAAGACAACCAATGTGCTCTCTCTGTAGCAGCTGCTATATAATATGGTTTGATAAAAATGTATATAGTAGTCTTTTATACAATTAAAATGTTTTTTTAACCTGTTTCAGCAAAGCTAAGGTCACTCTGAGCTATCAGCAAACACGTGCTGTAAGGTTAGTTTTGTGCCGTAAAATGCACACAAAAATCAATTTCGCGCGCAGAAAAATGAATTGCGCATACTAACCCCTGAGCCTTTTGCAACACTAAATGTCAGACCTTTGTTTAATAAGTTATTGGTATGTAACAGAAAGTCTGTGGTGAATCGTGATTATTTACAACTCTGCATTCTGTCATGCAACTGAAAGTATTACTACCTCTAAGTCTACTGTAGAACTTGAAACTGGCCCAGGTCCTGGAGCATCCAGGATTATGTTTGCGGAACACACATCTACTAATCTCTTGCATTGCAAAATCTCCAGGAAAACAATTTACAAGTGAATGATAGAATTTGATTTGTCTGTAACGGGTTCATACAGCACAATGTCCAACCAAGAACTTATTAACATGGTATCTGGTACTAGAAGACAGATGCCAACTGCTGCTTACAGTGATCAAGGGCCATGCTGTGCCGTGTTTGTTTCTTTACAAAATGTTATCTTTTGATACGATGCCGATTAGGCTTTACACCATCAAGATGTTTAGGCCGATCACAGATCAATGAGTAGGGATGTAACGATTCACTCAACTCCCGATACGATTCGATTCACGATACTGGGTTCACGATACGATTCTCTCACGATTTTTTCATTTACAAAATGGGACTGTAGACAAATTTTTTTGGGGGGAAAAAAACTAGAAAATACTGTATTATTTTCCTTTTATTTTTCATTGTCAAAAGAATTCCTTGATAAACTATTCAAAACAATGCAATTTATCTAAAAATAAATCTTGAATTAAATAAATAAAGGAATAATACCAATGAAAATGAAGCCTATTAATTTAAATTCTGGTTCTATAATAAACAATGCAAAACTGCATAATAGTTCTTTTTCTTTTAAAAGTGCAACTGAAAATGTATTTTGTGCCTTAACAATTGGACTTTAAAAAAAAAACCGTCATTGCACTGATTTACGTCATATTTGTTTGGACCAGCAGAGGGCGCTGGTAACACAGTGGTCGGTTGGCATGCAGATATTCTAGCAGTGAAGAAGAGATGCTATGCTAGCAGACAGAACTAATAGAAAAACGTGACTTTTACAATATTACAAGTAATATTACAGACATTCTTTCGGTGCTAAAGGGGATATGAATCATTTATTAACATATTTAAGAGTAGAAGGCAGCCAGAAAGAAAGTATTAGCAGACTCCGCCCGCCGCCAACACTTCAGAAAATCGATATCAACCGTGATACCTATGAATCGATTTTTAACTACCTTACGATTAATCGTTACATTGCTATCAATGAGTTTAAAAAAACAATCACTAATCCGATCATATGAGTAGGAATGGGTACCAAAATTCCTTTGATACTACCCTGTATCAATGGCGATTTCCCATGCAGGACCTAAACACAACATTGCACTAGCAAGAGCCGGAAGCGTAATAACATCAGTAAACATGGCTGATAGTAAGCGGTCAAAATATGCATCTGTGAATACGGACTTTAAGCAACAGCCGGTTTTGCGATGCCACAGAATCAGGAAATATCACTGTGCTCTGTTGATGGACTTCCAGTGTCGTCCGCCTTAAGGCCCAAACACATTCCAGGGTGGAATGTATGAGGAGCGGACTCCGAGGAGGTCCGCCAGGCATTTTAGCTCACTGCTAAAAATTAAGATCACGCGTACCAGGTCTCACACAAAACACTGCTCGACATGTATTTTTCACATCCACCTCAGTAACAAGGATGCGTTTAGGTAACGTAACATGGTACTGTTGATTTACAATAACTCGGTACCAGGTAGCACCCAAGGAATTCAGTCAGTACCTAAAAAAGTACTGAATTTGGTACCCATACCTACTCATATGATCAGATCGGTGATCTTCTTTTTTAAGCATATTGATCTGTGATCAGCCCAAAAATCCTGATTATGTAAAGCCTAATATTAATCTACAAACCATGGCACAGAAAGCACACACACTCCTGTGTGTGGATAGGATGGATTTGTTTTTGAATAAATAACAAATAATGTACCAGACATAAAGAAAGTTTGTTTTATACCCACTTGGTTACACACAGACTCCAAATGGGGGTAATGAACTCATTTATATACATGCCAAAGGTTTTGTGATCAATGATGAATTTGAGCTTTAAGATATAAACTGACAAACATACTTGGAATCAGATGATGTCATTTTGTTACTGGTACCATATGTCATCACCAATGTCTGCAGCATTGCCATACAGCAGAAAGTTATTGGTTGAAGTCAGGACTGAAGGCTTTGATTGTGTAGTTTCCATTTTCTCAAGTACCTTCACTAGTTTTCTAGATATGTGTGTGTGCTATTGCCTTCATGACCCCTCAGTAACTATAGAAAACACATTGAGGGATGTTGGGAAGTGTGACGAACAGGAGACGTGGATGAATCATATGATATGGAGGATGGAATGCAGCCTGCAGGCCTTCAGTCTGAAACTCTGATGTACAGCAGACGGAAGGAACTCATGAAGCCCAGCAGCAGCATGGTTAAATAAAGCCTCTATGTATGGGAGACAGAGACAATTCAGAGAGAAACTAAACAGAGTGAAGCAGTGAAACCCCATCCAATGACCTATTTCCTCTTTTCTTGCTCTGAAGGCGGATGCGTCTGTATTGGAATATCTGCCATGGGCTTATGTGTGATAATAAATACTACCACATGAAGCACACTGGCACCATGACCTACTTTTGACTCCTCAGACATCATATATGACAGTTCGTGGCAGATTTATCCGAGTGTGTCGACTGGAAGCCAGAGACACACGGTTGACTGCTGTATGGCAGACAATGAGGATTTAAAGCAGTAACCGCAAAAACTGACCTTTTTTTTTTTTTACAGTGCGTATTTGCTTCTTTTCACATTTATTGCGAGCATTATTTAGTGAAAAGAAAACCACACACATACAGTGCAGACATTTGAATATCTGAACAGAGCTGTTTGGAGCTGCTTAACCAATGAGCATTTTTGGCTTCATCTGTTTGGGCTTTTTTTTTAGTTATTTTTGTTAATTCCATCTTATGTAACCAAGTGAGCAAAGGTTAGCTCATCTAATGCGGGTATTACCCCACTGTCAATGACTGCAGTACAGTTGTGATGTAAGGTTGGTCAAAGTGTCGTGACATTGGCTGGAGAGCAGAGGCACCCATGTGCTTCTTTTAGGATTACATCTTAGATAAAATCAAAAATCTTTTCAAATCTGTTTTACTTGAGGACGAAAGACCAGTCAGGACAGAACTGTGATGATACTGGAAAAGGCAGAGGGTAGAACTTTTCAAAGGATCGAGACTTAGAACAGTGATTCTCAACTGGTGGGTCGGGACCCAAAGATGGGTCGTGGACCTGTACTGGGTGGGTCACGGACAGCTGGTCAAAACCATATTAATACTTAATGTCTATTGTGTTGGGCTTGTTTTTTTATTTAGAAAGAAACTTTTCTTTTGACACGCATGCTGTGAAATGCATGTTGCACCGGATAATATACAGATTTATATTTGAAAAGTGATTATACATGTGTGTTTTAAACAGCGACTTTTGAAAAACTAACTTTGATTGGTTGACAAAATATGGGTCCCAGGGTGAGACCAGTTGAGAACCACTGGTTTAGAAGAAGCTCATTAAACTCCAAATGTACATAATACCTTGCAATGTAAAGGGCTGAAACAATTCTTTGAATACCTTGATTATAAAAATGATTTATGGATTTTATCTGCCTCAAAGCCTCGCTTATTTGATAAAGAAATCTATTTTTTTTTTTTTTGTGTATTATTCTTTTATTTACCATGTCTGCATCTGTCCTTTTTTGTTTTTCTTTTTTGCACGTTACATATGTAATGCATATGAAATAAATGGGTTGTTATTAAGTGATCAGTCTTTTTTTCTATTTTTTTTTTTATTTTCAAATTGTGCTTCAATTAAACTAAAGTATATTTTATCCAATGAATCAATGTAATAATCAAAATAATACTTGATTACCAAAATATTGTATAGCTGCAGCCTTATTTCTGTATAAGAAAAAAAAATAATAAAAAATCCTGCCTTGTCTGCCTTGTCCATCCCAAATGTGTCTGCATTTACAGTGTTCCCTCCATGAGAACCAATCACACATCATAATCTGCATTTTACAGAAATGTAACCCCCCCCCCCAAAAAAAAAAAAAAAAAAAAAAAAAAAAAAGAATAAGTGTGGTTTAGTAGGTTTAGTTTTCATTGAAAACTTCGCTTACTCCATTAATTTCCATTCATCCAATGTATATTTCTGACAGTATGTGCATGAAAATTAAAATAATCCACCAATGTGACAAAGTCATTACATGCTATTTGACTGTTGCAGGCATTTGTCGCGGTGAAATGGTAAATGTAATATTTAGTAACAAGTACATAAACATGAATGGCAGTGGTACAGTAAGACTGATGCTATGAAGAGATGCAAACTGTATGTGAAATGACAGAGTATACAGGCCAGGGCAAAAAAAAAATCGAGACTGAAGATATAACAAGATTTCTATTTTTGCGATTTAGAAAATTACAATATTGCCTATGTCAATATTTTTTTTTATATCATTACTATTTCATAGCTTATTTTTTTTATATAAAATACTTGTTCTAGGACTAGATGCTTTTGTTACTTCTCAGAAGAGCATGAAAAGCACAGTTAAATGGATTTAATAGTGCAGTGGTTCTCCAACTTTTGTGGCTTAAGTACCCCTTTCTTACTACTTCTGAACCCCCTTTGTCAGACTACAACATTTTGCTCAGAATACCATGAAAAAACAGCTATAGAGCAAAATAATCTCATTGTGTAAATTAGTGGAATAGAAACAGTAGTGTCTCTTGAATAGAATTATTTATATAGTTTTTTTTTTTTTTTATCATTTCCAGTCACTCCTGCCTGGTGTGGGACCAAGACTGACATTTGTATTTTCAGTTCATGTTCAAATTAAGATCATTTACATCATCATTATAATGATTACCATTTTTAACAAAAAATAAACATTATAAAAACCCATATTTTTAATACAATATTTACATTTGTTCATTTTCCACTCTCTCTCTACCATATGTAGTGCCATTGCGTACCCCCATTTGAGAAACACTAGGTTAGTGCATGCTAATCCAGACCTTCCCCTAAACCAGCGATTCTCAACTGGTGGGTCGGGACCCAAAAGTAGGTCGCGGACCTGTATTAGGTGGGTAACGGGCAGCTGGTCAAACATGAATAAATACTTAATGTCTCTCATGTTGGACTTGTCTTTTATTTTGAAAGAAACTTTTCTTTTTGCCAAGCATGCTGTGAAATGCATGTTGCACAGGAAACAATATAGATGTATATATTTTTTTTTTAATTGTGTGTGTATTCAACAGCTATTTTTGAAAAACTAAATTTGGTTGGTTGAATTCTAAAAAAAAAAAAAAAAGTGGGTCGTGATTTAATGACTGTAGCAAAAAATGTGGGTCCCAGTGTGAAACCAGTTGGGAACCCCTGCCATAAACAAGCCACACTACAGTGTGGCATCAGTACAGGATTTACCATCAGAAAATTGAACCCAGAATTGTCTTTCTAGTAAGACTTTATTGAGTTAAAAATATTAAGATTTGTGTCGTATATCGCCATTTTGAAAAAGGAAAATACATACAGTATATATATAGATATGAGGTTTATATCGTCCAGCCTTATGGAAAAGCAGTGCGAGTATAGGACACAGAAATGTGTGAAAAGTCTACAAATTAAATATACTGAATGTTTCAAACAGGAAAATAAAATCTGTTCACACCAATTTGGAACCAGGTTGTACTGTACATTCCTGTAGTATTTATAACACCATATCAAAAGGTCAATAACCAATGACTCTGAACCACTTTCTACAATCCATAAACAATTAACTCCTGACCAGTCACCAGTCCTGCATCTTTGCTGACCCTGAGACAATAGTGTGACAAATGCCTTCCATCATGATGTCTGCTGATCAGCCAGTGATGCTCCTCACCATCACTGCACCAGCATCCTCTGTCTAGCAGCATCACTGCAGAATCCCATCAATGCATGTCCGGAAATGTGTAATGGTCGCTCACAGTCTGACTGGGAATATGCACAAACAAATGCATGCATCATGTGCACTAAAATGTGTTTCCTCCTGCAGCACATAAAGCAGAACAGCAGGGATCTCAGAGGAAGTCTGTGGATGAAGGTAAATATGTATATATATGGTGATGGATGCTGCATAGTGTGTGTTATAGTGTGTGTGAGAGGAAGAATACAATTCCCAGTGCTCGTCCCCCGTCATCTTCCAGGGGTGTAGGCCAGGACCAAGCTCTCCCACTTCCGACTCTTCAACACGGAGACACGATGGCATTTCTACACACAAATCTGATCAGATGATCAATACAATTATGAAACATCAACCGAAAACCACGCATCGTTATTAATGAATGGGAACGCCGAGTGTGGACGGACACCAGTGAAGGCCCGCTAATCCCAGTGACTGCCAGTTCAGACGATGGGAAACGGAAAACCCGCAGAAATGAGCAACGTTTTTCAAACCTTACCTCAGGACTGACTCTCATCGCGCGTGCAGACCTAATCTAAGAGGAATCGCGTCCATTGTAAAGCGCGTTCGCTCAGAAAGACATCATCAGCTTCCTCCTCCTCATCATCATCATCTTCATCATCATCATCATCATCACCACCAGCAGCAGTAGAAGCAGAGCCTGTACAATGAAGCAGTGATGGCCGGTGGTGATGATGCTGAGAGCCCCGCCCTCCTCCCATACAGCCAGGATGAGCTCACTACACTGACTACTGACTCTAGGACTAGGAGTGTGACGATATCTCGATACGGCGAAATATCGCGAGAATTCTTTCGCACGATTTATTATCGATATGCTCGTGCTATGTATCGATTTTTTTTTTTTTTAATTGATTTTTATTTATTTATTTTTCTTAAACCTTTTCTGCATTTTCACTAAAATGTGCAGGTAGGTCTTCACAGAAATTGTTATTTATTTATTTATTTATTTATTTATTTATTTATTTATTTATTTATTTATTCAGTTTATTTCCGACATGGTTACATTCACTTTTTGTTGTGTCACTGTTTGTTGAAGGAACCAATATATAGTCGACTGGAATATTGCACTATAATGGTGTCACTGGGAAGAAAGACCCTATTTTTTTTTGTTTACAGATCATTTTTCATTTACATTGGTATGTTGACACTTATTTACAGAAATGTTGCACTAAAATAGTATCACTGTTCAAAGGACACTTTTTCCATTTATTATCTTTCAGAAATATAAAATAAAAATTGTCTATATATATTTTTTCTTGTTATGTCATAGATTATTGTCGATTGATTTCTGACACTTATATTGATAATGGCAGTATCGTGAGATAATCGTTATCGTGAGCTTGTCGTATCGTATCGTGAGGTACCCAGAGGTTCCCACCCATCACTCTCCTCCAATCAATGTCATTACAGTATCTTAGGCATTTATGACCTTTACACGTCATCATCCATCACCCAAATCAGCCGTTGTTTTTCTAATAAAGTCATATACTCACATTTACAGATATGTCAAAAGGGATATCCCGAATCTGATCCAACTTTTTAACTTCCGATACCATTCTGATATACAGAGGTGAAACTAATGGATTACAAGTATTCACGTTATTGTGATTGACTTACTTTTACGGGTACATACACTTTTTCAGTCTATTTTACTGAGTAAATTATTATTTTTTGTGATTATTTTTTTTTATTTACGTCTCATGGTCCTTTCATATGGAAGCCCAGATGATTCATAATGAATTAAATACAAACAGCATTTTGAAATAAATACAATTTTGATAAATAACAGACAAATATATTACATGGCAATTAAATTGTAAAACAAGGTAATATTATTATAAAATATGTTTTATTATTCTTTAATATCTAATCATAATAATAATTTAAAAAAATTTGTAATGCACTTTACATTTGAAACCAAATCTCAAATCATTATTATTTTATTATAATTAAATATTTCTTAATGATTATTTTAACAACTACATGCTTTTTTAATATTTTGATATAAAAAGGCCATTGTGGAAAAGGACATTATTAAATAAAAATTGAGTTTGTAAAAAACGTTTTTATATCGTAAAATATTGGAAAATAAATAAAAAGTCATTATTTAAAAAAAGTGTGACATTGTTAAAATAATCGTTATGAAATATTTCATTTTAATATAAATGATAATATTCAGTTTTAAGTGGGAGAACTTGCACAATTGGTGGCTGACTAAATACTTTTTTGCACCACTGTATTTGGCAAGGCACTGTTTTAGAGTTAATACATTTAGAATTTAATTAATTGATGTTATTTCATTATAAAAATAACTGTAAATTTTGACAAACTTTTCATTTTATACAGATGCCTTTGTGGAGAATAAATTAAGTTGCAATTGTGAAAGATTTTTTTTCTCCATTTTGACGTTTATACATGGGATGTTTACTCTATGCAAGGGAACCAGGATTTATTACCAAAAATAAACATGGGGTAATTACACAACTGCACAAAAAAATCATGCAACTAAGTCAAATATTTACAAATAATTTACATATACAGTATGTAACTAGGGGTGTCTCGATCCAACTTTTTAACTTACAATACAATTCCGATATTGGTTAATACCGACCGTATGATCTGACACGGCAACAGCTCAAATCTTACCAACTTTCATTGAATATTTTGTACAGTGTTAGAAAAGGCTCAATAGATATTACTAAAACAAAGAATTATAGTCAATAACAGTAAAAAAAAAAAAAAAAAAAAAAAAAAAAAAAACTGATACATTTATTATTAACCAATGGGATTACGTACAGGATATTGTAACCTCATACATAAGTCTATTCTACAACTGAATTTATTGAATTTAAAAAAAGGAATTAGAAGACCCTGAAACAATCCTCAAAACTGTAACAAATAACACTTTTAAAGTGCAAATGATTGAAATGTACTAGACTTTTGTTTTACTGTCAGCATTTAGTTCTGTCCGAGGCTGAATAGAAGAGGAGTTGAGTGTGGAATAGATGGAGGTATATATAGGTGATATAATCTAATCTGATTTTTTGTTGTTGCTGATATTGTATCGATTTTCAATATCAGATTGAGACACTCCTATATGTAATTTACGTACTCAATTTGCACCAACAGCTCTTCTGAATGGAACAAACAGAAATCCTTCATTTAAATTTTTTTTTTTTTTTTTAAAATACACTAAACGACAGAATAAATATTAAAAAAATGACTGAAAAAAATCACACAAAATGACAAGAAAAAAATCAAAACGTCAATCCAATAACACAAAAACAAGAACAAGTGCACAAACATGAGAGAAAAATGTACATAATGAAAACAAATGTATACTAAATTACTCGATGCAACAACAAACAAACAAAATGAGAGAAATGCCCAGACTTATAATTATTTTTAATGCTGATATGAATGTTGTTATTTTATTATGTATTTGACGTATGTGACAGTAATAAAAAGCTTTTGAGAAATTTTACACATCTTTTCTTGTAAACTCATTTGGCTACAGTTTTTTTTTTTTTTTTTTAAGAATATTGTTTAAAATCCTTAATATCGTGATTTTTAGCTGATTGACCAAATAAATCTGCATCTTTAAAAAGTTTTTGGATTCAAAGAAGAAAAAAGGGGCAGATGACGCTTATTGTAAGAAACACTGCCCTCTAGAGGTTATTTACATAACCGTTTCATTTACTGTAGAAACGAAGATGCTTTTTATTTTGTCATACCTTTGAAATGTGTACGAAGTCTTATAGTTTTCTACTATTTTGCCACTCATTTTTATTTTGTTTTATTGTACTTGTTTACTCTGAGGAACAACGAATGCGCACAGTATTAAAATATGCAACAAATTCATTTTTTTTTTTAAATATATATTTTAATTTTGCAGATCACAAGTTTTTTGAGAGTAAAGTACGAGAGTAAAGCAGGGACAGTTTATGAGTAATATATGGTATGTGTGTGCATGCTTGTGAGTTGTGTATTATATATAGTAGTTGAGCAGTCAGCGATCAGTTACTGCCAGGCACTGCCCCGCCTCTCTGAGTGGGCGTGTCTTACTGCGTCAGGAGTAACGCCCACAATCAAGGTAATAAATAAATATCTCCCCTAGAGGCAGGTCAGCAGAAAGCAGGGGTTACTCTATGTTATCATCGCTTGACACTGTACCTTAGATCAGATTTAGATGGTAACAGGGTGATCTAAAAGTGACAAAGATGACCGTGGATGGAAAGAATGCAAAAGAACACCCCAAAACCAAAGAGGGAACAGAAAGGGGATACTGGGGAAGCAAAACAGAGTTTATTCTCACTGTAATGGGAGCCATCATTGGACCTGGGAATGTTTGGAGGTTCCCTTACCTGTGCTACAGGAACGGTGGAGGTAAGTCACTGACTGGCTTTTCTTACCTGAAGTGTCTTCTTTAATATTGATGAATTATTTAGTAAGTGTGCACATGCAGCTGCAAATTAATGCCTTGGTGTATTACAGGTGTGTTCTTCATCCCTTATATATTGTTCATATTCACATGTGGAATCCCATTATTTTTCCTGGAGACTGCTCTGGGCCAGTACACTTCACAGGGTGGGATCACTTGCTGGAGAAGAATCTGCCCACTTTTTCAGGGTAAATAACACCCATTCAAATCTCTCTCTCTCTCTCTCTTTTTTTTTTTTTTAATTTAGATTTATTGTAGTGATTATTGCATGATTTGCTTGTGTGTGATGTGCACACCATATCATTTTTTCATTGCACTAATGTTGATAGATTTTATTTTAAGAGTGACTTTTAACAGCTTTCCAGGGACAACAGATGACAAATAGCCATTAGGCTAACTCTGGTACATTTACTGTAACTACCTAGTCAAATTCCTCGTATTGTTCTAAACTGTACCTGGTCAATAAAGCTCTTCTGATTCTGATTCTGATTCTGATTCTGATATCGTCCCTGTCAAATAAAAATACAATACAATATCTGTTTGTCTGTCTGATTACGTCATTAATGGATTTTGACAAAATGTTAACCAAAGACACAGGATTTAATGATTATTTTGGACGGGATTCAGATGAATATACTGATTCTGGATTCGTTTGAAAGATAATTTGGCAAAAAAAATAAATAAAGGAAATGAAAATATCATATCTCAGTTTGTAGTTGATCGATCTTTATGAAAGTTTCATCCAGATCAGATCTGGATTTGGCATTTAATCATTATTTCATTTCCCCCTCAAAATTGGGGGTGAACTGCCCACACATTTGAAATATCTCCCAACTGTTTAAAATGTGAATGATCTTTGTACCTCGTGTATACATTACACCATGGTCAGCAGCAGAGGGGAGTCAGGCTTCACTATGATGCTAAATCATGCTTGTACCAGACACCTTTATATACCAAGGGGGCCAGAGAGAAAATAACTGTTTTTTATTTTTATTTATTTTTTTTTACTGTTGGACAGATAGAGACGGACATAGACAGGGGCAGACTGAGACATAGATAGAGAAGCAGAGAGAACAAAGAGAGACACAGACGTCTTCCTTTGACCACCTGAGTGTGGGCCTTAGTCGACTAAATTGTAACTGGAATAAACCTCGTTAAAATTATACTGAACGGAGCTGTTCAAATAAAAAAAATAAAAAAATCGGGAAGAAGGTAGAGAAAACCTTACATGGCAAAGAAGAGATTTGGCGCTTGTTTTATTTGACTTTAAACCCTTCTGTTGCAGTTGTCAGTGCATGTGTGTGTCATTGTTTTTCACTGCATCTGTACCATGCCACTCATACATGGCTCCTCCCACAGGCATGGGCTTTGCCAGCCACCTAATCATTTTATTCAGTGCAACCTCCTACATAACTATCCTGGCCTGGGCTTTTTTCTACCTGTTCTCCTCCTTCAGCGCAGAGTTGCCTTGGACTCAGTGCGGCCAATACTGGAATACAGGTAGGTTTTGATCAAGAGTTTGTTTATTATTGACAGTAGGCATTGCACTGCTTTAAAAAAAAAAAAAACTGTTTGTGGCTTTAAAAAAACTAACACCATGTCTTTCTTTTGGTGTTGTCTCATCTTGTTGCAGACTCATGTTTGGACATTGACCACCTGAATGGGAACATGACAAAACAAATGAATACCACTCTTCCTGTTGTGGAGTTCTGGCAGTAAGCAAGAACTCCATGTTAATTTTTCTTCATCTCGTCCCCTCCCACACCTTTCACCCCCCCCCCCCCCCCCCCCCAACCCAACCCAACCCAACCCAAAGCCATTTTCATCCACTCATCTTCAAACTCAGCTTTTGAACAACATGACCTTAATTCGTCCAATGTATCCGTTTGATTCTCCAGGCACCGTGTTTTGAATATTTCCAGTGGACTTGAGGATGTGGGCAGCTTGCAGTGGGAGCTGGCCTTGTGTCTCATCCTAAGCTGGGTCATCTGCTACTTCTGCATTTGGAAAGGCATCAAGTCAACAGGAAAGGTTCGACTGCAGGGTTGCTTTGCCACATATGGAAACTGAATATGCACTTTAGGTGACACTTTAGTTTAGGGAACATTTATTAATCATTAATTAGTTGCTTTTAGGGATGTAACGATTAATCGTAAGGCAGTTAAAAATCGATTCATAGGTACCACGGTTCACATCGATGCTCTGAAAATTGAATCGCAGTACTTTTTTTAAACAGCAGATATTAATCCTTCCAGAAGCGGACGTGACGGGTGGAATCTGCTACTATTTTCTTTCTGGCCGCCATTTACTGTTAAACATGCTCATAAATGATTCTTTACTCCTTTAGCACCGAAAGAATATCTGTAATATTACGTGAATATCTGTAAAAGTCACATTTTTCTATTAGCTCTGTCTGCTAGCATAGCATCTCTTCTTCACTGGTGGAATAACTGCATGCCAACCGACCACTGGGTTACCAGCGCCCTCTGCTGGTCTAAACAAATATCTGACGTAAATACAGTAAAATGACTGGTTTTTTTTTAAAGTCCAATTGTTAAGGCACAAAATACATTTTCAGTTGCACTTTTAAAAAGAAAAAGAACTATTATGCAGTTTTGAATTGTTTACTATAGAACCAGAATTTAAATTAATAGGTTTCTTCTTCATTTGTATTATTCCTTTATTTATTTCATTCAAGATTTATTTTTAGTTAAATTGCATCATTTTGAATAGTTTATCAAGGGATTCTTTTGACAATGAAAAATAAAAAGAAAATAGTACCGTATTTTCCCCAAAAAAATAAAGGAATATTTTTCAGTCATTTGTCAACATTCCCATTTTGTAAAATAAATCGTGAGAAAGTCGTATCGTGAACCCAGTATCGTGAATCGAATCGTATCGGGAGTTGAGTGAATCGTTACATCCCACTTGCTTTTTAGCATTAGTAACATATTAGCTCTTAATTAGTCATATTAAGTACTTATTATGCCTTATTCTTATTAATGCCTTATTATACACTTAATGGCAGTCTCGCAGTCCAAACAGGGTAGCATGTTGAGATCATAATTCATATACAACAACTTCCTTACTTACTACTAATAAGTAATAATTCTGAGGTTATTGAGGGAAAACTTTTAGTTAATGGCTTACTGGTTGTATATTAAGGCCATGCCAATTAATGCACTAATAAGTACTTAATAATGAATAATTAAGAGTCAATATGTTACTAATTGGTATGCTAATGAGCAACTAATTAATGATTAATAGGTGTTCCCTAAACTAAAGTGTTGCCGCACTTTATTAAAATACTTTTCATTTAAAAGTAGAAAAATACTTGAATGAGATGTCAGAGATGATTTTACTAGGGTTGTTTCCTGCACTTGTTCGTGGAGTATATATTTTTTTTTTAAAAAACTACTTTTTCCTGTAATTGGCCTTTTTTCTTTAACAACTTAAATTTGTATAAAACTGTTGAAATTCAGTCTTTAAAACATCAATTTGTTGCTAAGCAGTGATGGCATATCAATAGGGGGCGCAAACTTCTATCCAAGATGAAACTCTACGTCGAACCTTTTTTAATGTTAAACACGGCACAATTATTTTCTGTCGTCTAACATTCAGATCGTTTCTCATTGGCAATTGAAAGATTTAGTCATGACACTGTCCGTTGTGTTTTAAACTATCGGTGGTATTATAGTAACAGTGGGTTGATGATTCATCCCCGCGAGGCATTTAAAAATGCATAGTATTAATTAAGAAAACTACGAACACACATTAAACAATAAAACATACACAAAGTTGCTGTAGTCATAGTTTTGCTGTGATTGTTTGGGCAATGACATTTGGACAGGGAGGGGTCAGTGTTCAGCTCCTGATACAGGGTAGACGAAACAATACTATAGATAAAAATGGGCCTGCAATAATGATGCTTTCATGTTTCGGAGTCGTGGATGAGGACCCAAACGCAGAGACAGAATCAGGCATCGTAAGCTTTCAAAGTAAGAGTCCGTGTTTAACGTTCAAGTCAAACAAAAACCAAAAAGGCACAAGGAAACCGGCGCGCATATAGGACAAAACGCAGCAGCACATGAGGAGGGCAACATCCACAATGATCCACCGTCAAACTGCGTTCAAACACTCAGCTAAATAGTGAGGGAGGCTTGATTGGGAACGGGCAACACCTGGGTGGAAAACATGAGGGAGCTAATCACTCACAACCCAAACACACTGACATCACTGGGAGGTGGAAACACGAGCAGGAACACCTGGAAACACAAAGACAAGAGTTAACACACTAGACTAGAAAGAGGAACACAGGGGCTGATGACCACACAAAACAAACAGAACCTGAGAAATAAAATAAAATGACCCAAAAAATGCAGTTGGAAAAATAAAATCTGGGTGACCACGGCTGAGGTGGTTGAGGGGGTTGTCTTCTAAGCAAAAGGTTGGGGGATTGATCCCGGTCTATGTGTCAAAGTGTCCTTGGGCAAGACACTGAACCCTAAATTGTTTGCAGTGGTTGAACTTATGGATGCAACTTATATGGTTCAGTGTCTTACCCATGAGCACTATACAGGTATAAGGATTGAATCCCCAACAACTTGATCAAAAGATGACCCCCCTTTACCTTCTGAGCCATGACTGCCCCATTTTGATTGCTTGTAGCTTGCCTGTGGCTTAAAAGGGGATTTATATAATTACAGCTGAGGTGGATGGTGGAAACAAAATCAGCACCAAATCTATGATTAACTATGAATTATCAAATATTAAAAAAAAACTATAAAAACACTCAGAGAGCACAGACTCATGCTCAGCCAACACGCTCCAGTCATGGTAACATGGTAAACTCAGGATTACCACGACTTCCTGTCAACATTGGGCTGTTGAATCCTGAATGTTAAGAAATTATTGAAAATTATTAACTTTGCAACAAATTGTCTTGAAATTTGAAATGTAAATTGCCAGACTTCTGTGGGACAATTTGCGAGAATAGGTTTTTATCTACAATTTATTTGATAATTTACAAAAAGTCCTGTTTTTGCTGTAATTTTTACTTTGAACAAACTCTTCCCGAGGGCCAGACTAGATGCTCTGGCGGGCCAAACTTGGCCCTCGGGCCTTGAGTTTGACAAATGTGCTCTAAATGGTTCAATTCATAATTGCGCTTTAAACCTGATAATAAACAATAGCCACTTCCCAATAACAGTTTTTCACCCTGTGTTTTTTTGTTCTCCTTCAGGCTGCCTACTTCACAGCCACCTTCCCCTACGTCATGCTCCTTGTTTTGCTGATACGGGGCGTTACCCTACCTGGAGCTATGGATGGATTGATTTACTATCTCTACCCTGATATTTCCCGTCTAGCGGATGCTCAGGTAAGACGTTCAGCAGCAGAAACAGTAACTTATGGATTCCTGACATGTTCACTCACTTGTGTCTATTGTTATGGCTCCTCAGGTGTGGATGGATGCGGGCACTCAGGTTTTCTTCTCATACGCTGTTGGCCTGAGTTTCCTCACTTCTCTGGGAAGCTACAACCGTTACAACAATGACTGTTACAGGTAGGGGAACTAGATAATGTAGCGCCCTGATGTTTTATATTAATGTGAATGTAGATTTAAAGGAGCCATCTTTAGATCTACAATGTGTTTGTTTTTTTTTGTTCTTTCAGGGACTGTTTCTACCTGTGTCTCCTGAACAGTGGCACCAGTATCGTGGCAGGCTTTGCTCTTTTCTCTATTTTGGGTTTCATGACTTATGAACAAGGAGTTGATATTTCTGAAGTGGCTGCATCAGGTAAGGGCTAACTCTAGATAAAATATGTCCCTCCGGATTGATAGCACATGTTATTCTGACTCTGTCCAGTCATGTGATGGGTTTTGGTTCTCAAGCTTTTTATCTTTCTAAATTAAGGAGCTTTCTGCCAGAGCTGATACCTCCTTATGTTAACTCTCTCTCTCTCTCTCTCTCTCTCTCTCTCTCTCTCTCTCTCTCTCTCTCTCTCTCTCTCTCTCTCTCTCTTTGTGTGACATTCCTTCTTGTTGAAAAATAAAGTTGGGTTCATCTGAGGATACTCAACGAGTGCACATAGGCAGAGGCAAAAGGAAAATGTGGGGAATGTGGATGATATAAAGCAGGGCAAGGCAAGGCTAATTTATCCATATAGCACATTTCATACACAAGGCAACTCAATGTGCTTCGCATGATCAAAAAGTGCAACAGAAAAATTCAACAGCTTAAAATCTAATAACACGAGTCAGCAATTTCTTTATTTATTTTTATTTTTTTTAAAATCATTTTAAATCATCAACAAACACACGACGTCAACAACAACACGACCAAAAATCTCCCTCTCAATCATACGCAGTGGAGAAAAAGAGTGCCTTTAACTTTGATTTCAAAATGTTCGCATTGGGGTCACCAACACGGGGCCAATGGGCACCAGGTATCACGCATGGACCATGTGAGGGGCCCTAAGTAGCTCTAGTCACCAATTAACTCCATCT
The DNA here is from genome assembly GCF_900634775.1 of Gouania willdenowi. Lineage (NCBI taxonomy): Eukaryota > Metazoa > Chordata > Actinopteri > Blenniiformes > Gobiesocidae > Gouania > Gouania willdenowi. The sequence continues at coordinate 11,581,902 of NC_041057.1, forward strand.
AAAATCAGACTTATTGTCCAGGATTCACACTTGCAAAGATAATATACTTAGTAGAGTTAAATACTGCTGCACATGATAACATTTTTAATATTAAATTAACCGTCTTTAAATTTTTGTCTTCACTGAATAATTGTGACAAATGTGTTGCAGATTTGATGCATGGTCAATGGTATACTCGATATAATATATTTATAAAATATATTTAAAAAAAAAATGCAAGGTGGATTTTTGTAAATTATGACGTAATTGACACAAATGTAAAAAAAAACATGTTATGTGATTAGTTAGTAGCTTGTAAAATATGACGGTGATTATTTTCTATGAAATGTAATGAAAATGAAACAGAAACAACTTTATTGACCAAGTAATGTATGTTATACACACGAGGAATTTGACTTGGTGAACTGTGCTCTCTCTAATAGTGTAAACATTAAATAATAACAATCAACTAGAAAAAAAATTAAAAATAAAAAATAAATATTAACAGTATTTAGACTAATATGTGCAGAACTAAATAAAATAACAAGATAATAATAATAATAATAATAATAATAATAATAATTAAAATTAAAATTAAAATTAAAATTAAAATTAAAATTAAAATTAAAAATAAAAATACAATATAATAATAGGATAATAGAATAGAATGTCGGTATATTAATACGGCAACTGTACGGATAACCACTGCCTGTAAAATAATAGGCGTGTTCATTTTTGGCAACAATCCATATCCACATCTGTAATGACTGATGTCTGAACTTCATAAAGGGGCTGTGATGTATGTTTATGTTGTATCCGGTACTTTTGTAGGACCTGGCTTAGCATTTATTGTCTACCCACGTGCTGTCGCCATGATGCCCATGCCTCAGGTTTGGTCCGTGTGTTTTTTCCTCATGATCATCCTGCTTGGTCTTGACAGTCAGGTACCAACAAAGCTTTTCTACCCCACAATTATCAAAATCCAAGAAGCATGAAAATGCCAATAATCGTCCATTGTCTCCTTCTTCCTTCAGTTTGTTGGCCTTGAGTGTCTGATGACATCTCTGGTGGATTTATTCCCTTCTTATTTCCAAAAAGGCTACAGACGGGAGCTAGCACTGCTGGCTATCTGCTGTACCTGCTGCTCATTTGGATTCCTCTTAGTAACTCAGGTTTGTATCAGGCAAACAAAAACACACCTTTTATTACATTTATCAATAAACTAAAAACATGGGAACACTTTACTTAAAGTTTTATAGATAAAAATATAAGATAACTAAACCAACAAAAACACTATTCTGGAAGAAAATGGAGATTTTAATTGTGTGGGAACAGATTCATTAACCGCCAATGTGTCGGTTAAATATGCTTTGTGTGTGGCAAGAAATATGCATTAGCATGTGTTGACCACATGATCATACGTTATCAAACTTCAAGTTATTTTTTGTGGCCCTTTAAATACATTAACTAAAAAAAAATGATATTTTTTATATAACATTGTGTGCATGTAAACTGAGATTGAAAATGCAAGACACTGTTTTGTTGTTATTTCGTGAGGTCAATTTATTTTAATTTGATTTTAAACTGTTTTTAAGTTGCCATTTACATGATCAATATAAATCAATTTAAATCAAATCAAACAGTATTCCAGATCATTTTAACTGTACATAATTTAATACAGTCCCTGATAGCACACATACATCTTTCCGACAATGAATGAAGTTGCATCGGTGAGACGTATTATGGTGAGCGTTTGCTCATCGGTCAGACGTAGCGGAGACGTCAGCGTTTGGACGATGGATTAAAGATGCTCAGCGCGGACTCGCTACAGCTTATATTAATCTTTATTTAGCTCAGATCATTCAATTAATATGAATATCTCCATATTTACTTAAATCTGATAGGAATATGGCAATATCACAAAAACAACAACAACAAAAAACAATATACTACCACTAAATAGCTTATTATGTGTGGACAAAATAAAGACAGACACAGTTCATGATCATAAATGTATTTTCAGCAGCATAAGCAAAAGAGCCCCAGCACAAAAACAGTGACATTTTACAGTTTAACAAGTTTCTAAGTGATATCACTGATTTGGGGGGAAAAACACACACAAAAAGACGCATTAGGAGTAGAATCCTGACGCACGATCTGAGGCCGACATCGGTGAGACGTATGCGTGCTACTGTATCTGGGCTGTATTGTCTTCATTGAGAAGGTATTATTTTCAGCTCCGGGAGGACTTTAATCCAAGTGAGATGAGGCAAAATGGCTCCTTTGAGAGTAAAGGTCACAGACCACTGACCTAACCCTGACCTAACCCCTAACTCCTAACCCTAATCATAGCCTAACCCCTAACCCTAATCCCACTAGAGCCTCCCACCTAACCCATAAATGCCAACATAGCTCCAAAGGTGTCATCATTTAGTGAACGACACTTAATGACAGCCTTCATGCTACCTTATTAATGCTAATGACATATAATGTCAGGCTTATGTATAAAACTTAAAGTAAAATGTGGCTAAAAATGTTCACATAAAGAAAGTTGAGAAAAGCTTGTATTTGTTTTATCTTAAAATAAGAATAGCATTTTTTACCTTAAATTTCAGAAAAAAATAAAAATAAAAAATAAATATATATATATATATATATAAAACTGTAACCAGTAGCGTCAGATAAAACATTAAGAATAACCTGTAGAATCTTGGATTAAGGAATGAAGAAATGATGCCCCATCATTCAGATACAATATCTAAAGTTTTCTCAGAGACTTTTAGGAAAAAAATAATAATATAGTTTAATATGAGTATTAAAAAAATTTCTTCAGAATTACAATTTTTCTTGGGAGGGTAAAATATGTAAAATAATGACAATCATGTTGAATGCAAACAATTGAATGTTCAAACCATCTGTTTGATTGGTTATATAAAGGTTCTATGTAGTAATATGGCTAAAATAATTCCATTGTTGTTTGTAGGGAGGAATCTACCTGCTTCAGCTCTTAGACCATCATGTGTGTAATGGTCACACCTTACTCCTACTGTCTCTCTTTCAGTCTATCAGCATCGGCTGGGTCTACGGTAAATAAACACACATCAGGTTGAATATCAGAATAATAATAAAAAAAAGATGACATTGTACCCTGCTTGAAACACACTTGGAAATGTATTTTGAAACCAAAGTTGACCATTTCGATGTGTTTTCTTCCTCTTTTAGGCAGCGATCGTTTCTACGGAAACATCGCAGACATGATCGGATATCGGCCACATTTATTCATGAAACACTGCTGGCGCTACATCACCCCCTTTATCTGTTTTGTGAGTCATTTTTTTTTCGCTGTCACGTTAGTTATTTGGTAATTTTTAGTGTAGTAATTTTTTTTTTAATGAAAAAAAAAAAATAAAATAATATGCAACATCATACACTGTAAATATTGAGTTGACTTTACTTAACTAAAAAACATGCAAACTTATTGCTCAAGGTCAACTTTTTTATTCTTTACAGTGTAGAATAAATGAAAAACACATGTGTAGTGTTATATGTAGAATAATCCCAGGAAAACCATTGGAAACACAATTTGAAATGTTGAATTAACATTAATTCATTATAATAAAATAAATGTTACTATTTCAATAAGTAATAATACTATATATATATATATATATATATATATATATATATATATATAATAGACACTATATACGTATACACCTAGAAGATTTACCTATATTGCGTATGGACTTTTGCTATTCTCACTGACTTGTAAATATGTGAAAAAAAGCTATTGTCCAAAAGCATTTACGATTGGATACGTTAGCTGCAATTCCTGTGTTTCCAACTATGTTCATCTTTTATTAGCATGTAACGTAAAATACAGAGCTTTCTTTTATTGGTCACGAGCATCGCCAACATGATGAATACAACCAGGTGGCCTATACTCGCATTCTCTCGGACATTAGGATAGGATAATAATTTTATTTGATAATCTCATAAAACACATTATAATCTGAGGTTTGCCAGCCTTGGTCGGGAAGACAAAACAGCCCAATTATCTTTACGTATACCCCGCTGTGTGTTTGTCAGATATTTGTATATATATGATATACTGTATGTATATTTTCACAATAGTTTTATAATAAACATAATGTTACATGCGAGACCATGACATTATAGAATGTATTATTGTTGTTGCTTTGTTTTAACGCTTGCACATGTAAATGACGCACAAATGACTTTTGGTTTTAGTTACAGATAAGAACTAAATAGTTATTTACCTAATGATTAAGGTTTTTTTTGATCTGGTGAGACAAATTTGGCCCAAACCCAATGTATTAATTTTATGTAGTATAGCAATATCTCCTAGACCAAGGATGGGCAACTCTATCACAACAGGGGCCACAAACATGTGATTGATTGTATCTGATCCAAGGGCCACATTATCAACTTTTATGTCAGAATAAATGATCTAATAATGACCAATCAGAGCATCAACAAAATCTCTCTCTCTCTCTCTCTCTCTCTCTCTCTCTCTTTCTCTCTTTTTTTTTGTGGCTTTGTCGGGTTTTGATGTTTTGTCAGTTTTTAGTTATTTTGTGTGTTTTTATTGTTTTGTTTTGTTTGTGTTCTTGTAATTTTGTATATTTTTCTGTCTTTTTATGCATTTTTGTTGTTGATTTGTATGTTTTTGGGGTCACTTTCTACATTTTTGTTGTTGTTTCCTGTATTTTCCTGTCACTTTCAGTGGAGCTGTTCTGCAAAGTGTTGTGGTTTTGTGTGTTTTTGGAGCCATTTTGTTTGTTTAAGTGATTGTTGTACCTGTCTTTGTTTTTCGAGTCATTTTGTATTTTTTTGGGCTTTTTTTGGTGTGTTTTTCGTGTATTATGTTGGACCTCATATTCCTTCCAACTTCTTGAGTTACAATTTTGGGGGGATTTTGCTTAGATTGAGGGCTACATGTGGCCCCCCTGTTGCCCATGTCTGTCCTCGACCTATGCACTTTAAGCTTTGAGAAAATGTTCTTTGGAGCGATGGTTTTCTTGTGTATGTAACATGTATGTACAGTGGGACATGCCCCTGAGAGAACCTTTCACTGTTTTGTTACTATCGGGTTACCATCTGTAAGTCAAGATCTTTGTTTTTTTTCGTCACCCCAGGGAACCTTCATCTTCTCCATTGTCAGATATTCCCCACTGAAGTTCAGCAACACCTATGTTTATCCTATGTGGGCGAACATCCTGGGTTGGTTCATCTCCACAGTTTCCCTCTCTCTCATCCCACTGTTTGTGCTCCTTAAAATGTTCCAGGGAAAAGGAACCTTACGACAGGTGAGCGTGACAAATCGTTCCTTAGCGGTAAATGTATGAAATCCAAGCATGGAGAAAACACACCATGCTGACCATGTGATTGGAATAACGATTAAAGCTTATTATTAGGAAACCTTTAGACCTGGTTAAACGTGGAGAAAAGCGCTGAGACAACTGGCCTTGTTCAGTCGCCGAACTTTTGACTTCCAGTGAAATAGGATTTGTTAACCTGAGCTCTTAAACATCTTATACTGTACATACAAAACACACGGAACATGCTTCTGTGAAAATACTTCCTGTTATGTAGCATGTGAATTCAAACCTAACTCCAACTGTTTTAAGTTTTGTGTTGATGGCAAAATCCCAGTTTTTATTCATTGCATTTCATTTTGACCTAATAGTATAGGCAGGACACATGTATTATCATTAATGAGTCTTCTTCCATTGATCCTCAGCGCTTCCTATTGCTCTGCCAACCTGTGGACGATCTACCCTTGGATCAAAGATGTCCTCCAGTGCTGGAATCAAATGGAACCCTCAAAGAACTCAAACTCCTAACACCAACTAGATGACTTATCCATTGAACACAGATTGTATTTCTTAGAAGTTTGGTTTAAAGCAGGGTCATTAAACACATTTTAGTTCAGGGACCACTTATGGTCCAGTCTGATCTAAAGTGTGCTGGACCTTATGTAAAAAAACAAAAAACACAAGTGTGAATTACACATTTGTGTGTTCTACTTCTAACACTTCCACATTAAAAGTGCTCTACGTTAATCAGATTCATGTAAAGCAGACATAGGCAACCTGCGGCCCGGGGGCCACATGTGGTCCTCGGTCTAATTTTGTGCGGCACCCAAAACAAATCCCCAAAAATTGTATTTCAAAAAGTTGGAGGGCATATAAAGCCCAAAATAATACACAAAATAACTCCCAAAACACACAAATCAACAGCAAAGTACACAAAATGACAACACATTACAGAATAGTTCCAAAGACACACAGAAAGTGACCTCAAAAACACACAAATCGACAACATAAATGCAGAAAATGACAGAAAAATACACAAAATTACAAAATCACAGACATGTTAATGCTCAGATCAATCATTATTCTAATGTTGACATGAATGTTGATACTGTGACCCTTGGATCAGATACAATCACATTTTTGTGGCTCCCACTGTGATAGAGTTGCTCATCCCGATGTAAAGTATTCAGTGACAGATATCTGGTTCTGAACTATATGGTGTTTTACCAAATTATTATTGTATTTTTCTGTATTGTGTTGTGAAATCATACCATGAGCCAAAGTGGATGCATTTGCATAGATTTCGTTTTGACACATCTGGTTTAAAATGACACAGTAAAAGGAATAAGAATAGGTATCAATGCAATAATCTGAGATGGGTTTTAGTTGTTTTTTGTCATGTCTCTGAAAGCAGCAAAACACAACCAAGTTAAATTAAGTGGCATTCATAAGAAAAAGGTTTAGGCACGGGCATATGCAGTTGTTCTTTATATGGACTGTACGATCTACATTTTCTTAAATATCTCTGTAAAGCTTGTAAACAGAGGGTTACTGGTCTGAAGTCATTATGGGCCACCACTGTGGGACCATGAGCAAAATTCCTTAACCCTAACCGCTCCCGGGATTCTCTTGAAAAAAAGATTCTTAATCTCGATGAGACTTTCCAGGTTAAATAAAGGAAAAAAAAAAAAAAAAAAAAAAAAGAGAATATTTTAAATATCTTTCATTGTTTTTTAAGTAGGACCAAATGGTTCAGTATTTCATGGCAGATGCAGGCTTTTGATTACAAATGTTCTTCCTTATATGCAATTATAAAATATGTCTCAGCCCTTATGGTTCTTACCTCAACTTTAACTTTTTTAAATACTGTAAGTGCCTATTCCTTATCATCATTCCATAACTCTATAAATGAAGTTATGGGCGGCACCTATTCAGCCCCTAAACAGTTACATTGTATTTTTGCGCAACATGTTTTTGCCTTTAACTTAAAGATGTTAAAAATGTTTAACTTTTCTGTTCTACTCTGGAAAAAGAATTAGGAGAAAAAAAATTATATATATATATATATATATATATATATATATATTGTCTGATGTATGTGATTGCTTCCTATCTTTTAATAATAATAAAAATTTGAAGACAGAAATGTTATTGGGTTTTACATTGTTGTGAAGCACTTTTTGGTCTTTTAATTGTCAATATAATCAATTTTGCTAGTTGCTATAATAGTTGTTATACTATTAACAAGGTTATTAACAGGATCTATTTCTCTTTTTCCTCATTTAACCCTGAAGGGAAAAAAAATCTTTTGCGTGGTCATAAGTTATGACTAGTTTGGTTTGTGGAAAGTAAAGACGGTGTTATCATGGTACATTCCTGACCATAGTTCGTCCGCTCGCTTTCATAGCTGTTAATCCTGTTTTCAGATTGAATGCTGATTCAGTCTGGCACCAGACTTTTCCGCCTGCCTAGTTTCTGGCTAGAAGCCTTCTGTAGTTCTTGGCATCGGCTGTTGCCAGCTTGCCAATTCTGTCCACCCCTGTTTTATTGGTTTCTGCCACCCACATCCTCCACTTTGCTGATCTTTTTCATGCTTTTTTCTGGCTTCGACCTCCTTTGTAAGGTGTGGACCAGCACATTGGACAGTTCAGATCCTTCAGAACAGGAACACCCCAATTCACCTGAACACTGTTCCTTGCCAATACCTTAACTTATGCCCATTGATTGAAAAAGTCGAGGCAAGATTTTTGGCATCTGTGGTTTCTGTCAATGCCTTTTGATTGAACAAATTGATTGAAAACGGACATAACAAAAGCATGTAAAGGTCACATTACAAAGCCAAGCCTTTAGCCTCATGCTAAGAGATACAAGGTGCTGGCCACATGTGCCCCTCAGTCTAATTTGAAGCGGCCCCCAAAATTAACACATACAAACACAAAAAAACTCATAAAACATACTAAATTACCAAAAAAATAAATGATTTAAAGGACAACGAAAATACAGAAATTTACTTCAAAAACAGATGACGGGGGTATTTTTTTATGGTTGTGATGAACAAAAAAAGGCCCCTTTAGACTAAGTTACTTGGAATACTTTCTCTCTTTGCATATTTTCCTTATATTTATAGGTACTGCTTCCTAATAAAGGTATGTGTCCTTTCTCAGCATACAGCATTCTCACTGGCCATGTCTCTGTGAATACAGTTTGTCTAGGGTGATCCATTTTGGTTTTCCCAGACAGGAACAGGACAAAAGAGAAGAGAAGGAAGGGCTTTAAACGCAAATCAAATCAGTCAACGCAGATGGCTGCCACGTCCGAGCCCAGTTCTGCTGGAGGTTATTCCTGTTAAAAAAGAGTTTTTTTTCTCCCCACTGTAGCTGATGCATGTTCATGTGGATTTGTTCTTTTTTCTTAAGGATTTGAATTGACTGTTGCTCAACAATGTCCACATGTCTCCCATTACACTATCATGAGAGTATAGGGTGAGAAAACAAAAAAAAAAGTGCTTGATATAATACTGCAATAATGCACAGCTACTGTGAATAACACCTATGAGTGTTTAAACATTCCATATCCATGTTTGTGAACATTTTGTAAAAACTATGGAGGAACTCTGCCTTAAATAAATCACTTTCATAAATACATGTCATTAATGCAATTGATTTACTTGTTTGTGTATTTTATTACGTATGCATTCATTTATTTATCTACTTATTCTTTTATTTATGCATGCATAATGAAATGTTATGCAGATGAGGAGGCTCTCCACACTGGCTAAACTTTTCACCTCTGCCATCTAGAGGTGAATAAAAAAGAAATCAGAAAAACCTTGATAGAAACAAACTGTTTAATACATTTCTTTTAAAAACAAAGAATACAAGAACAGCATAATAATTTAAACACTATATAAATAAAAGACATGACCAGCATCAGTGGGAGAAATGGTTTTTCTAAACTGTGGAAGTAAAAACAATTTTTGGTGGTTTGAAAAATAAAACTTAAAATAAAAATTGCAGTGAGGGGAAACTCCTTAAATTCTCTTGTCTTCAGGATTTTTAAAAACATCTAATTGAACCCAATTATGGATGGACTGAACATAGGAGTGAAAAGCAGCTTTTTTGTGGGCATCAATCATTTAAAAACATAAGGAAGAAGGTGATAGATAAGAAAAGCTACTAAGAATGGTAAAATGTGTTTGTTGCATAATTGCTGAAGCAGAATTAAGGCACCGTGTGGAGTGTTTAGTTTTTTTCTAAGCGATGTTCTTCAGTCGACTTCTGTCAGGCCACAGGGTCTCCTAAACTCCTGTCCACGCTCATGAATCCACTTGTTTGACACTGCAGAAAAAAAGGAGATCTAATGAACTCACATGTGATAAATCCAATTCAGAGTTTTCTGAAAATATTTTGGTGGATATCAGAGATGAAAAACTATTCTTTACCTTTACTCGAGTAAGAATACAGCTTTACAGTGTTACTTGGCTGTTTTGATGTGTTTTTAAATAGACTATTTTATCTGCGTACGGACAACTCCCGGTGCTACTGGTACGTTTAACTAAGTACACATAAGTAGTGTCTTAGGGTTAGGATTATGGTTAGGTTTAGTCTTAGTCACGTGATCTAAACTGGCCAATGAGGGGCGCTGTGTATGAATAGAATGTTGGTATATTGATACGGCAACCGTACGGACAGCCACTGCCAATAAATTACCGTACTATCTGTAGTGTTTACATAGAAACATTATAGCAACAACTCCTTGGGATGTGAAAATGTAATGTTTGGCCCCCCCCCCCCCCCCCAAGTCTAGAGTTAAATTTTGTCCTAATTTTAAAGGATATTGAAAAGTGTGTCCCAAACTCACCCCATTTGCTTCCCACTAAGACAGGACAAGCTGCATGTCTGGTCCGATAGTCTCCCTCCCCACTCCTGTACAGATTATACCAAAACACTGCCGTCCCCTGTGGAGAAATAACAAACATAAGGCAGAGATATACAAATCATATGCAATACAACTTAAGACAGATGTTCCATTCAAGAAGTGGAACATTTAAGCTGGGATTCATTTATTGCTTCAGGGAAACATTCACACAAAAGCAGATTATTAAGCAAACTTTCCAAATGCATCATTAAATGTGTTGATAACTTCCTAGCACATTCACTCACTCACAACACAATAAACACGCAGGCTGTTTTCACCTTTCTGGGCCAAATGGCTGCTCCGAAGTCAGGGAAGACAGTCGCTCCTCCTGCTTCGACATCACTCATCTGGGAAAGGAAACAATATTTATGATTGGCTAAGAAATAAACCTACTGTGTATCCAACAGGAAAATAAATCCTATAATAACCTCAAAATCCTTTATCTGCTGTCTTTAAACTAAAACCCCAAACCACTTTTTACTGCTGAAAACAAAGGTGATTGGGTATGAAGTAGTTGTTGATTGATCCTTGTCCAACTCTTGACATTTTAGTCAAATATTTCATATGACTGCCCTCTATGGGTGGAAACCTGGCTATTACAACCACATTTTGCTATTGGCTGAGATGGAGACTAACAAACATTTTTGGCCCCACCCCACCTTTAACAACTACCAACTGTTGACTAACTAATGGGGGGGCTGCAGTTACAGAGGGAATGGGTGTGTCTTAACTACTCTAACAAGGCCCGCCCCAAATAAAGGCATTTTTTTTAATTTTCAGCCAAAACCTTGGGTTTCGTTACTCACATTTGCATAATTTAATATTAGATTGAAGGCGTTAAATGTTTGTAGACCCCTGTAACAGTATGCTGTCTGACATTTCCTTCTCCTGAGTTACATTGCCATGCTCATTGAATTTAACAAATTATTTCATTTTTCTCTATTGGTAACAAGACAGCTTCATATTTAAGAGCTCCTCATGACAATCTCTAATGGATGCTTCAGAAGTATTTTTTTCTTTAGAAGATAAAAACCCACAAAGATTTCCCAAGATACAGAGGATTTTTTAACCTTTGCATTGATGTTTATTACACTAAAGCGTATTACCCAGACATGGGCAACTGGTGGCCCGGGGACCACACACACACACCCTTGTGCTGTCCCCAAAGTAATAACACGAATGACCTCAAAATTACACAAAACAAAAACACAAAAATGACCCAAAAAACATAAAAAATAAACAAAAATGACCCAAAAAACATAAAAAATAAACAAAAATGACCCAAAAAACATAAAAAATAAACAAAAATGACCCAAAAAACATAAAAAATAAACAAAATTACAAAAAACTATACTGGTACAAAATGACTTCAAAAACACACACACACAAAAAAAAAAAACTCTTTCAAAAACCCCAAAATAAACACAACTACTCCAAAAATACACAAAACAAAAATGAATCTAAAAAAAAAACAACAAAAATACATAGAACAACAAAAAATACTCCAAAACAGAAACCAACAAACATGATAAAAGCACAAAAAAATGCTAAACTCATTGTTCTTTCTGGTATTAATGCTCAGACTGGTGATTGTTCTAAATGCTGATAAATGTTCATACGTGCCCCTCGCATCAGACATTTTTGTGGCCCCCACTCTTCTGGAAGTTGCCCATTCCTGACATAACCCATTGCTGGATTGTAATGACCAGTAAATATGTACTGGAACTGATTGACACCCACCTGTTAGCATTTTTATTATTAACTCAGACCCCAAGTATGCTTTTAGGTGAATCTATGAAAATCCACTTCAACAAATCAGAGAAAAAATCCTGAAAAGTCCAAAGTCGATCCAGAGCTGCAGCTCTTCAGTCTGATAATAAAACGACGAGTGGACTTCAAACATTTGCCAGCACCAGCCTCACTCAGCGACGACAGGATACACATACTTACGTAGTTTAAAAAAGTTGCCACACGATTTCCAGTGCCTAATCTTTTGAACGCATCAGGCTCATCTTTCTATGAAGATAAAATTTAAAAATGAAAATACACAATGAAATGTACACACATTACTTACATAGTTTAGGAAAGTAGCAAGTCTATTCCCGCTGACCTTGAGATTGCTGTCAAAAGGACGCTGCAACAGATGTTTATATATTTACTTAATCAATTAATAAAATAAACTCGCAGGTGAAGCCAGCCAGTGCAATCAGATATAGTTTAAATTAATATAGCTTGGTACTGTATGTTAGTTGAGTCATTTTAAAATGTATGTGACACACAGAGTCTTTGAACAAAAACTAAAACTATATCTTCATAGTAGATCAAACTAAATAGTATGTGAACTTTTTCCTAAAATGTGCATTTCATATTAGCATTATAATTTATGAAGTTTTACTTGAAGTTTTATACATAAAGACTCATATTACGCTGTCGTTATTATGACATAACACGTCATTAGCATGAATAAGATGACATGAAGGCTGTCATTAAGTGTGAGTTCTTACCCTAAGCCTAACCCCTAACCCTACATAACTCCACTAGTCCTCCACCTAACCCGAAAAATGCCAATATAGCTCCAAAGGTGTCATCATTTAGCGAGCGACACTTAATGCCAGCTTAGAGGCAGCCTTCATGTCACCTAATAGTAGGTTCACACCAAACGTGTTTCAGAATTCAAAATCGTGCGTCACGCCCCTAGTTGGACGCTTGTGCTGATTGAATCAGACGCTTGTCACCAGCGTCGAAGATTCTCGGGACGCGCGTCCAAACAAGTTGGGAAGGGAGCGCATCAAGGGGATAAACAATGGATGATATTGTGGCATTCAGTTACGTTCATAATTCACCCAGTGACTGTGAAGTGGTGGGGTACATTGCATTGAGAAGGCTGTGTTTCTGGTTGGATGTATTTTGGTGTGACTGTGTCAGAGGGCTATAGAGCAGTGTGGTTGAATGGAGAATAAAGTTTGGAGTTCCTTGCTGAACACGCTGCCTCCGACTCCCGTTCATCGGCGCTACATTATCCAGAAAGTGCCTTGGCTTTTTTGTGCCTCTGCGCCGTTTCTGGATTCACCAGAGCTGCGCTCAGATGAGAGTCACTTTCAGAGCTACTTCCGTCTCTCCAGGGCCCAGTTTGACGACCTACTGATCCGCATCGGCGCTCTCTTCTCCTACCAGGACACCAACTACAGTCGCTCTATTGCAGCACAGGAGTGCCTGTCCATCTGTCTCTGCCTCAGGTTAGTGCTTTTTTTTTTCAATATTCTGAATACGTCACGGTTGGGGAAAGCTCCTGATTGGTCGACGCGCCGCGATATGCCCCAAAAGTTCAACAATCCCAACTCCAGCGTCGGCCACATTGGAGGCGCCGGGCGCACGTCAAAAGCGTGAAATCTCAAAACGCGCAGCGTTTGATGTGAATGCGCCATTATTCATGCTAATGACAGCGTAATATCAGCCTTATGTATAAAACTTCAAGTAAAGAGTTAGCAAATTATCTTAGTAGTTAATAAAACAAACTGATCTTTGAGCAAATCTTCTCCTTTTAACGTTTTTAGAATAACAAACTCACCCTTGAAAAGTCAAAATGTGGCTCATATTGTCCTCCAACACCATAGTTAGCGACCTGGTCAACCAATGACAAAAGTGATGGATTTTAGTCATTTATACACTTTGCAGGAATAGAGATTCATATTATATTCACCAAAGTGTAAATAAAAAACTAAATTATCAACTCACACCTGGTTTAAAAAACAATAATCAAGGTTTGTATACGAGGCTGTTTCAGTTCTAACATTACAGTGAATTAGGGATGTGACTCATGTCATCACCTGCAGCAGCTCTGCGGTGTCTACTGCGAGGCCGGTGATATCTTCTATTCTCTGATTGACTCTATCAATGACAGGGTCGTCGTCTGCCTCCAACCATGCACTGAAGAAACAGACCAATTTACACGTTTAATTACCAAACTTCACAAGCAAAATGTGATATTTTATTTTTTTAAATAACAACACAAAAAATCTTCAAACTGTACTTCTAGAGCAGGGGTGTCAAACTAATTTTCATTCAGGGGCTAAATACAGAGAAGTTTATCTCAAGTGGGCCACAGATTTTAGTTGGGAATGAGCTAAATTTTAACATTGATGTGCCCAAGGTTGCACTTTCACGTATAAATGATATATAAATAACGTAAAGCACTGACAACATCCAAACAGTAAATGATACCTGCTAGATCTTCACTTCAAAACTGTGACACATTCGGGCCAACCCACTTCGTAGCACTTTAAAATGAGCCTAAATGAGTTTGTATTATTAATTTACTTATTATTTTTTAGTCTCAGAGGAACAAAATCCCTACAATTTCATTTATTTAAATCTAATTTAATTATGTATATTTACTTACCTTTTAGACACCCTGTAGTTGGCAGTGGTAAGGACACCAGTTTTAGGATCTCGCACAGTGGCTCTGGAAAGCTTTAAAAAACAAAGAAACTAAATGTTTGTTTTTTTTTTATTTAAATTGGACAGCTTTTTGTACAAAGGATAAATGTAGTTCTTGAATCCTGTCAGAGCGTGCAAAGTTACAGTTTTTAGGTCACTTCTAGCCTCACCCGAGGTTTTGCCAACTCCTTTATCTTTCCAATTTCCTCTTCTGACAGGACATTGAGGTAGCGCACAATACGAGGGCTGTCCCACTCATCCTCCTCCATCATGGGCTTCAGCAGGAGACGAGGGTTCCTGTTTCCATCCTGGTATCGACAATACAAACGACTCCGCCGCGCTTCATTCTGGAAAAGACATTAAAGATGACAAGTAAAATTAATTGATTATTTTGATCAAATTTGCCAAAGTTATGCAGAATATAATGACAAACTAAAAGACCCCATATCATGTGGATTCATAGGCGTCTCATGACTGCCCTCTGCTGATAAAACGTCGCAATGCAAGAGGATCTTTTTTTCTATAACATGATTTCACCTCAACAAAACTCAATAACTAATAATGAAAAGCTTTAGGTTATATTTGTAGACAAATTAATCATGATATTTGACTTTTTATTGGCTAGTTTTATTTTGTCTGCTCAATATATATATATATATATATATATATATTTTTTTTTTTTTTAATCTAACCATTTGCAGTCCCTCTCCTCTACACAGAGCCTCGTAGATCTCTCTTTCAGGGAGGTGGTCTTTAGGTCTGACGTAGGTTCCCAGCTGGATGGGCTCTTCAGAGGGGGGCTGGTAGGTCTGGTTCATCTCATGGAGCTGCTTTGTTAGAAGTCTTTCAAAATATCGCAGGTTTCCTCCAGCTCTGTCATGGTTGGGATCTACAAATATATATATAAAAAAGAGCCCATTAAAGCTAAATATTGAAAATACTAACTGTATACAAACATACATAAGTTTATAATTTTAGCTTCATGTGCTTGGATAAGACACCAGTGTCTTACAACCGTGATCAGATACACAAGCATAGAAGATAGATTGGTGGCAACTCTGTTCATGATTGCAACATAACATAAAGAAGCTTTCCTATTATTCTGCATCCTACTGTTGGAGCTAACTGCTTCCTGATCTGTGGTTAGACTAGTTTGTGATGTTAACTCTTCATCCTGTTCTGTTCTCTTCTTCTTCTTCACCGACTTCAACTGGTCTGGCTGATGTCTACCACCTCTGAGTCTGGTTATACTGGAGGTTTCTTCCAGTTAAAAGGGAGTTTTTCCTTTCCATCTTTGCCCTGGCTTGAACAGGTGGACACTTTTATTTATTTTTTTCTCTAAAATATCATCATTATTATTATGATAAGAGCTTTGTGGTTATATTGCATCTGTCAGTGATCCTAAAATTATATTAATAACACAGATGGAAATGAGCTTTTAAGCTACAAACATCTTTGTTTTTAAAACAATGTATTTGTATGCTGAAAATAAATTAAATAAAATGTATTTTATATTTGGCAGTATACGTTAAAGGTATAGAGGAGGATTTTCCCAGAGTTTATAAAAAAACACACCCTCCACTTTTTGAAAAAATGCACATGCGCAACACTCTACCTGCTCCCAAGAGGGAACGCTTATTAAACATGAGCAAGAGAGCGTGCACGAGCCCAGTTTTCCTCATGCACAGCTCTGTTTACAAGTTGGTATCGGCATCGCTCATACAAGCTTACTTTTCAAAAGAAGATTTGCACTTTTCCCACTATGTCAGACTCACCACCGGTAAGTGAAATGTGCGCATGCGCAGCAATCAAAAACTAGCTATAGGGACGAGCACGTACGACGGCCTTACGTCAGCATATCACCAGAATGACTGACAATTAGGAGGACCAATAGTCTTGATGATCCCCTTGGAATTTGAAGCCAAATAACATCCTCCACAATACCTTTAAAATAAAATAAAAGATTATTGAAAGTGCATTTAAGTAATTAAAAAGCGTTGGGTAGTAAGATCTTTCCTATGTTGACAACTTTTGGTGGCTCTATTGGTGCAAAGTTTAGTCAAATGAATTAAAACTGTTGATCATATTTTAACTTAACATGCAAACAAGCAAACCATAGAAGAATTTAAAATAAAATAAGGTTAACGGAGCCTGTGAGGCAGGAATAGAAGCAACAGTTCTAAAACCACAAGGCCTTTCATTGAAGAGGCAACACCCAGCTGCTCTGGTGAACACAGCAATACTAAAGTCACAGAAAAGATTGGAATTTAAAGATGGGGGTGAGGGAGGAAAGAAGCCCATCAATTAAACCCCAGCAGTGGACTGTCAGGGTATTTCAGTGGCTCCTCTTTCATTATAAGCTAAATACTGCCACGTTAGCTGCACAGAATTTAAAACCACAAACTCATTTAGGCTCTGTTTCAAGTTAAAAACTCTTTGTGGACTCAGACCTGGTCTGAGCTCACTGAATTGGCTCCACTTGTTTCCGCCACCCTTACCGACAGCCACCAGCCGCCGCGTCAGCTCGATGGCTCGAGGAAGGTCTCCCATTTGGTAAACGGAGAAGCTGAGATAATCCAAAATGTCGGCCTTGAGGACCATGGCTTCCTCGCCTGCATCCAGCTGCTTTAAGGACTGCTGCAGCCACAGCACAGCGTGGTAATAGTCGGCATCGTTATAAGCCGTCTTTCCCATGTCGAAGCAGTCGTCCACAGTCAGTAAACTGTTGGCGTGCATGCCTGCAAACAATTTATATCATTTTTGTGTTCCAATTAAAAAACAAAATCACACTTCAAGTAACAATTAGGGCTGAACGATTTTGGAAACTAATCTAATTGCGATTGCAATTTAATATGCAGTTGTTTTTTTCAAGGGCCCCTTGTCATCTATTTTTCAATGAACATAAGCAATAAATCAATCTGTTTCCTAATAAACAATTTCAGATTTATTTCAACTTGTTAATAACTGCACTTCTTAAACACTCTCTGAACTTAACCGGACAGTAAAAGATAGGACAAGAAAAAAATAAAATAAATTAAAAATCGCGGCCTTTGCGATTAGAAAATCACATTTTATGATATCGCGATAATATCGCAAATGCAATTAATCGTTCAGCCTTAGTAACAATACAGTCATGGAATCTTAAACACCATTATTTGAAACAATTGTTTCTACACTAATGTATGCATTTAATTACAAAATCATGCAAAAAGAATATGAAATATCTTGATTACTGTAGTTAAACTATTCATATTCGCATAATAAATGAATTTGTAATTTGATCATTTGAGGGACTTCAACTTAAGACTATATTAATGTCATCATTTACAATATGAACCTAAGTTTTACAGTAAAAAAAAACAATAGCTTGAAATCACAAAATGTCACATTGACAGCAGCTGTGATTAGGACACATTCTGATGTTCTTCTAGATTTTTTTTCACAATGTTAGAACTGTAACATAGGCAACTTCAGTTTTTTGTATAAAATCACAGCTACAACTTTCAGGTTTGAATTGGAGTATCATAAACGCGTTTCAAAGTAACTTTTCTGATGGATATCAAAAAAACAGTGATTGTTAAAACAACGTGTGAAAAATAACTAAAGAAAACTTCAAGAAATGTATTCCCAGCTGCATAAACTCCAACTCAGAGCACTGCAGTTTTTTGACAAATGCCACACCTACTTGCAGTTTTATTAAAACTCGTGCACCCTTGGTAACTACCTGGCAGCTTTCCTCTGGAGAAAGCCTCAGAGTCCAGTTGGTACGTGTCCTGGAGACGCATCAGTGCTTTGGCGGCGCCCGTCTCATCATCCTGGTCTGGGAAGTACTGTCTGTGCACGGACATGTTGGAGATGAACCCTGGAAAGAATAAACACAACTCCTTTGAGGCAGAGATAAAAAAGCAGTTAATTCACAGCGTAATTTTGCACATTATGAACTTTCATGTTGATCTTGTAAAATGGTTTTTTTTTTTTCCGTGATTGGGACGATTAAAAGTTCAACTTTCTTAATTTTGGCAAAAACAAAGGGGGTATTGATGGAAAATAAACATGAACTTACACAAATACATAAAGGGATTAGATGCAGGAAAATATGTAGCTAATTAATGGCAGACTCAGTGTGTTTACATTCTTCTTCTGAGGAACAGCGTCAGGAGAAAAAGTGTTGCATGTGTGTGATTCCTGTTAAGCTGATGGCCCTACAATGCACTATTAGCTCAACCATTAATCACATTATATTGAGGATGTGTTCATTGAGCAGTGGATTATCCACTTGAAGCCAAGCAAACCTGTTTATATACAGTTACTATCGTTTTACATTTTCACAAGCTGCATATAAATGCACTGAGTATGTTTTTTGAAAAATAGAGCATCTAAGCAGAAGTTTCACACTGCCTTTAAATTTTTTTTATTTTTACCTTTTTCACATTTGCTTTAAAGAAGCTTTGGTTTTCTTTTTTTAAAAAAAAATTTGCTACTGGACTTCTATTGTCTGCTAAATAAAATGCAATAAATGTGTATTGTGTATAAAAATCAGTGAGAGTTTTGTAAATGTAATAAACATTATTATTGTAGTCAACACTGTTATCACTGTGCAATATTTTTTTTATTTCAAATGTAAATATCCATGTCCATTTCACCCCTTTCTTTTTTTATTTCATATTGGCCCTTGTATTTATATATACTATATATTTTTATATATATAACATTTTCATTGCCTACATCTTTTGCGCTATTTTTTCTTGTGTCTTGCACTGTTTATGAGGGCTGCAATTTTTCTAAGACTGCATTGAGTTTTTCTTGTACAATGACAAATGAAAGGATTCGGATTGTGAAATATAAATTACAGTGTTATTATTACGCTCTCTTAGATTTCCATTTATTTGCTGTTGTTGTAACACTTGCTTACCATCAGATGGGTTCTGGAGGACCAGGCTCTCCAGCTCAGACCACTCAGTGTTGAGTCTCTTCATCAGTTTGTAGGCGTTCACCGGGTGGGCGAGGTAGCCCTCAGGATCAGAGGTAGAAACCCGGGTCAGATCATCAAGCTTATTGGCCCAGCTAGAAGAGGGAGGAGATATCAATGCTTTAAACTTGTACCTTGCTACAGCGCTGCAGTAGAGAAATGGCAACTCTCGTCACAGTGGAAATAGTTTTAAAGCTACAGGTACCTTTTTATAGCAGCAAGCTTGGATTCTTCTGCTTTAATATAATCTTTAAGTGATTGCACCAACTCCTTTTCTGTGTAAACAAGGTCTGTCATCTGACCTGAATGAGAGATAATATAAGTCAGTGATACAGATGCATACAAGAACTAGCATGTCTTAAAGCAGCCATTAAATTGCTTGAATTAAACTACAAATGGGTTGAAATCACATATTTGGCCATAAATCTTTTGGAATTTGAAGATGCATATATATTGTACATTCTGGGCTTATATCTATGGTCAAAAACAACAACAAAAAACAACAATTCACTGTTTTAGTGGTTCGTAGTTATTATACACATGTATTAAACTTAAATGTGTGATGCATGAGTTAAAAAAAATAAGTGCAGAAAGATATATAATTTTTAAAAATCAGGTCAAAGAATCAGACTACGTTAATAATAGTGATCGACTAATTCATCGGCAGATTTTTGCGTGTTTTTTTACGTGTATCGGCATCAGCCGATGTGGGCTGCTGCGTTGGCCGATCCACGTTATATACAGAGAGGCTGCTGTGCAGTGCAGAGTACAGAGCCCCTCCACCAATAGCAAAGCGTTGGAGGAAGCTCTTCAACACAATGGCCACGGTTACATGATGTTTTTTAATTCAAAATTAGTTCTTCCAAATTAAATTGTTCGGAATTAAAGTGTTCTGCTTTGTGTTTAAATGGAAATAGTAATTCCAGAACTGAGGTTTACAAAAACCGGTTTGTTTGGCTTTAGATAATTCTGCTTTAGGTCTGGAGGTTGGGAAGGCTCTGATTGGACAGGGGCGAACATGACGTATCAAGTCTATCGGGAGAAACACACAACAAACCTTTGAATGTCGGCTGTAACACAGAAGACCACACATGAGAACTGTTTACACTTTTATTTCGATTGTAGTTTTGAAGCAACAGCTCAACAATAACACACGGTTTTCGTTTGGACCGCGGAGCGGAAGGAAGATAGGAGCTAATCACCGGTAATAAGGTCAGTAAAACTCTGGAAAACAATAACCAGGAATAAATATTTGCTTCCTGTAAAGATAGTAGCTCTAACAACTGGTAAAATGATAAACTGGTTATATTACAGCCTGTGAATTCAGTACGGGGACGCATTTACTCCGCCTCTGGGTCCTAGTGCCTGTGTGTCCGGTGAAGCCTGTTCCGTTTACCGTGTTTACCGAGGTCCGTGTGTCCATGTGAAAGTCTGCATGTTTATGCCTCCATCCATCCACTCTTTTATTATGTCCATGTCTTTTAAGTTTAATAGTCCAGGCTGGAGTCCGGGCCGCCGCCATCTTGGATTATGTCGTCACCAGCGAAGCGCGAAACGGTCCAAATTAACTTAAAGCAGCTTTAACCAAGTTAATTGTTTACAAGAAAGAGGAATTATCAAATTTGTAACCAAAAACGGAATAAAACAGCTACCTAATTTAAAATGAACTTTAATTCTGAACTAAATTAGCATTAGGAGTTATGTGTTTACAAGGTCAGGTTAAAGAGGAATAAAAGCTCCCACGTAAACGTGGCCAATGACAAGTTTTAAATTTTCAAAGCATTCTTTTAACTGTTTAACTTAGCTGAAATATTACCATACAGTTTAAAAGTGAAAACACAAATGCCAAATGCATGCTCTACATGTGTTTTGCTTGAAACTACACGCTAAGCAAGTTTATGGGTCCAATAATCTTTTAAAATTTGAGAAACTGTCCTCTGCTCCCAGTGAGAGGGTAATCAGCGAGGTCGACCAGATATATGAAAAAAAGAGGAACAGGCTGACAGGAGAAAATGCAGAGCGTCTCTGTTTCCACCACTATAACCTGCAGCTCCTAAACTGGGAGTATAAGCTTTCAGTGAGGAGTGTGTGAAATAACCACCCTCTGTTTTGGTTACACTGATCAGCAGGAGCCTAAACTCAGTTATACATTCAATTTCATAAGTGACATTTTAAAAACACAAAGTTGGTAATCTTTTACATTTCTCTTTTCCTAAATCACCAATAACGTCTTTGAATCTCCTCTGTGTGGTAAAGACTCAAGAGTTTGATCTGATCATAGAGATTATTTTTGTTACTGTGTGCCATAGTGTGTCATTATTTTATTTATGCTTAAATATTTATTTTCAGAATTGATTGTTTACATATTTATTTTCACTTGTTCTACATCACCTGTTTTTAATATTTGTTAAATATTTTGTACTTGTCGTTTTATCTCACCTTTGTTAATTTCAATAAATGTTCCTTTTTTTTTTCTAAAAAATTAGATTTGTACCATTTGTTATAATCATTGTGTAATTTTTATGATGTAAATTGAGGGAGCAAAAGTAGTATCGGCTCCAAATATCGGCTCAAGAAAATCGGCAGTCCGTATCGGTCATCGGCTAAAGCTGATGGGAAAAAAAATTGATATCGGCATCGGCCCTACAAAAAAAAAAAAAAAAACCATATCGGTCGATCCCTAGTTAATAAATAACATGTTTTAGAAATACAAGGGCTAAAGTGCCATGCTTTAATATTATATTTCAGTGGTAATAATGGTAGAAACAAAAAAGGGAGAAAAAACACCAACATGCAGAAATCAAAAAACATACAAAGATCATAATAAATAGATGATCTAAATGATGGGTTCTCAACTGGTCTCACCCTGGGACTCTTTTTTTTTTTTAAGAATTCAACCACCCAAAATAGCTGTTGAAAATACACATATGTAATTTTTTAAAACAAATAAAACATGAAATTCACAGCATGCCTGTAAAAGGAAATGTTTCTTTCAAAATAAAGGACAAGTCCAACATCAGAGATATTAAGTATTTATTTATTTTTGACCAGCTGTTTGCGACCCACTCAGTACAGGTCTGCGACCCACCTTTGGGTCCCGACCCACCAGTTGAGAACCACTGATCTAAATGATAAAAAGGGATATGAAAACACTAACTCCACCTACCAATGGAGGTGAATATCTCTGCATGTGTGATCCAGCTGCAGCTGAGCGACACCAGATAGACAAAAAACTGGAGCTGCCTCATCATGCCTTTAATTTCACCTGCAATCATAAAGACACCAACACCTTTTATTAAAATGCTCATTCTTCTTTTGCTGAAAAATAATGTAAAGGCTCGCAAACAAAATAATTTACTTTAAAGAAAGAGGACAACAAGAAACCGAACCAAACAAAGGCAGAATTTAAACCGTTAAAGTTGCTGCCTGTCAATGTGTTCCAATTGTTTGGGATTTGGTACGACACATGCACATTAGCATTAACACACAAGTGAAAACCCTTCAATACCATATAATAACAGGCTTATAGAGGATAAAGGGCTGTATCCTAAAATGTGCACCTTATTTGACAAGTAATACTTATGTATGGTTTTACTACGGGACGTAAAAAAAAGTCCTTTCACATACGTTGCACCTGCTGACAAATGATAACCCCTCCCCTGTGACCACAATACTGTAATTATACTGTAGTAACACAAGATTTGAAACAGGTAGTTTGAACACTACACAAACTAAAACAATACAGCAGCAACATCATGTTTTTAAAAATTACAATTTCTGCAGTCAACTGAAAAACACCAATTAAAAATCAAATGTGTACAATTTTGTTTAAATATTTTTAATTAGATGTCTTTTAAAAAGTGAGGGCTTCACTGTATCATAACAACAACAAAATAAGCAATGTGGATTACCAAAATATATGCACACATGTATAGCCACTATGACAGTTCTTGCTTGTTCTCACAGGTTTCAACACCCACGTCACATTCCTGATAAATCTACTATTCAAATGTTGCTGACTCACCCCTTCCCTTCCAGAAATGTGTGTGCAACAGCACGTAAGCACACAAAGTGACACTGATATGCATTTGGAGGTATGGATGATTTAATTTCTTTCTTACAGACTTGGGCTCATTCGTAGCAACAATGCTACGCTAAAGGTCCGGATCCAAGGTCCGCAATGGTGCAGAGGCACCAAGGGAATAAATAGTTTCTCCAACAGGAAAGAAAAGCCTCCAACATCTGTGCTCATCATGTTCTAATCTGTTCTTCTGTTGGGATTGAAGAAAAGAAGCCGACGTGTGTAGCAGCTGTTCCATGTATAAGTTGGAAGAAAAACCTTAAAGGGAAAATATTTTAAAGCAAATCACATAAACTAAACAGTGCATCAGCCCACCGTGCAAAGCCTGGTGTCCAGACAAACAGCAGTGTCAGCAACAGCTTTCATTACAAAATAAAAATAAGCACATGAGTCACAAAGGGAATTTTTATCCATCTTGTTGGCATTTTTATAATTTTTTTCTTCTTAAAGAAACAGTTTTATTATTAATCAATTGGTTACATACATTTTAAACTTAAACATAATATCTACAGTATTCTACACTTTAATAAAAAAAAAAATACAAAACGAATTTGAAGAAAAAAAAAAATGTTCGTTTTCAGGCTGATATCGGATCGGGACACCCCCATTTTATACCTTCATTTCCTGCAGTCTACATGAAGAAATAAATAGGAAAACTGACCGATATTATTTTTTTTTTTTACTTTTTAGAATCCTGAATTATAAAGTGAGTATATTTCTCTATTAAAAATATATATTTCATGTCCAGCTGCACGATGATTGTTTATTATATTAGATGTATTAGTCTGCAACATAAATAAATAACATAAATGAATGAATAAAACAATAAAAAATTATACATATCAAATAACTAAATAAAAATACTACAAGATCATCAAAATGAATGCAATCGAATCATAAAAAGCAGTGTTTCACAACTTTTATTGCCCCATGTACCCCTTAGTCTTTATTTCTTATCGCAAGTACCCCAGTTTAGATCATGTTACACATTATTTATTTGTGTCTGCAAGCTCGTCTAAACTCTCTCCTGTGTCTTGTCCAACATTAACCTTGAATTTAGGCCTTTTTATTCATGTATTTCTGATATTTTGCACATTTTAGAGTTCTAACTTCCCTTTTTGGTGCATTGTGCCACAAATTATTATTAGTATTTTTTTTTTTTCACTTGTCTGCACATGCTGTCAAAGGTCAACACTACAAGAAGTGCAATCATTTTGAGACAGCAATGCATGTTTTGTTATTGCAATGAAATAAATGAGTTTATGTTATTGCTTAATTGTGACCATCACCAGCCCTCCCTAAGGAAGGGTGAGAAATATTTTATTATAGGGAGGATATAAAAAGGGAGAGCAGTGTTAAACCTAGGTGGAGGGGGAGGGGGGGGAAGGGAGCAGGGAGGAGAGACTCAAGGTAGGAAATAGAAAGGGTGGGGAAGTATAGATTATTTTACAGTGAGTGAGATGTGAAGTTGTACAACATAGTGCTTATTATGTTGTATAATCAAGCCAGTATGGTTACAAGTGTGAAGCTTAGCTATAAAGGTGGTGGCTGTGGACAGGGGGAAGGAGGGAGTGGTAATATCTAAAGCAGGTATTTGGGATTACCGTGTCTAAAGTTAAACCCAGTATGAGTTTTATCCCACATCCCAAGGTGTGCCAGTGCATCGTAGACCAGTGTATGTGCAAAAACCACCACTGCAAACCCAGGAACAGCCCCAGGCCCACAGATGCATCCAGGACAGCAGAAAGAGTGGCGGCCAAGGAGCCCCACGGCCGAGCAGCCCCCCGGACGTCCCGGAGATCCCAGGCCGAGAAGCAGCACCCACCCCCCACACACACATCCGAGGAAGCACCAAGCAGCCGAGCACCCAGCGCATCCCGCCACCGACCCCAACCCCCAGGCCCCCCGCCAGCATCCCGCCCCCCCATCCACCCACAGCCGGCAGGCCCAGAGCCAGCAGGGACCGGACCCCAGGCCAGAAGAACCAGGAACGGAAGCAGCACCAAGGGCAGCCCCCCCAGGGACGACGACCACGCCCATAGCCGCCGAGGGCACAAAGGGACGCTGCCCCCAGGAGCCCCGACCGAGTGCCCCAACCAAGCACCCCAGAGCGCGCCAGATCGCCTTTCCTTGATGCAGCCGAAGAAGTCCGAAAAAACTGTGGTGGGAAAAAATAATATATATATATATATATATATTTTTTTTTTTTAAACTTGAATTTGCAAAAAAAAAAGTTTTTATCTACAAATTCAATAAATGAATACATTTTTGGCCCAGCCCTAATACATTTACAAGCCTTAAATATATCTATATTCCTGACTCATTTTTGTAAACTGAGAAGACCTGAACAGAGTTGTGACCTATTAAAAATTGTCATCAATTTAAAATGAGAATTGACTGCTTTAATTAGAAGGAAACAACCCTGTGAGTGTTGACGATGCCAAACTTCCAGCTACTTTTCATGACACTCCGCTTTGTGTTGCTCTCTAATTACATACACTCCAATGGCTGCCATGAGCAATGTTGATCTTTGTACTAAATAAAAAGCGCTGCAGGGAATAACTCGCTGGACTAGCAAGAGCCTTTTCAACTGGTCCTTTGAACTGATCCTTTGTGTTCAGTGACATCATATCAGATATCACCATTCATTGAAGGCATGGCCTAGATTTCTTTGTCAAATCAGTTTTAATGTACATTATCATTACAGTGCAAATAAAACCTCAGTGACACGCCCACACCCATAAAGTTTAAGAAATAGGTTCAGGAAGTGAGGAATCATTTGTGTTTGCATTATAAATTTACAATTCATTACAACAGATGTTCCATTTCATTTTTCCCAATGCAAATTACTAGATATGTGTAGTGATTGGCAATATGATATCGGTTGACATTGGTGTCGGATTTTCAACAGATTTTGACAAAAAAAAAAACCAAAACAAAACAAAGAAAAAAATGACATTTGTTGTTCCTGTTATTTACATGGAGATAGATATGTGAGATAAAATTAGGTGGAGCAAGGACATCTATATATACACTTAATAATGGATAGGAGTGTGACAATATCTCGATACGGCGATATATCGCAATTTTTTTTTGCACGACCAATTATCGATATGCTCGCGTCAAGTATCTTTTATTTTTTTTTAATTTTATTATTTTTAAAACCTTTTCTGCATTTTTCACTAAAATGTGCAGGTACATCTTCACACAAATGTTGTCACTGTTTGTTGAAGGAACCAATATATTGTTCACTGGAATATTGCACTATAATGGTGTCACTGGTAAGAAAGACCCTATTTTTTGTTTACAGAAAACACTATTGGAGATATTTATTTGTTTACATTGATATGTTGACACTTATTTACAGAAATGTTGCACTAAAATAATGTCACTGTTCATAGGACACTTTTTCATTTATTGTCTTTCAGAGATATAAAAGAAAAATGTTATATTTTCACTTAATAATTTTTTTTCTTGTTATGTCATATTATCGTAGATTGATTTCTGACCGATATATCGATAATCGCAGTATTGTCATATCGTGAGGTATCCAGAGGTTCCTACCACTAGTAATAGACAATTTCAGAATGAAAAAAAAAAAAAAAAAAACACTTACCGATGATGTCGAAAATGCCTAGAGTTGTGTATAGTTAGTGGTGATAATTAGGTACTTATTTCTAAAAGTCTACAAAATAACATTTTGTCATAATTTGTCACATTTACAGTTAAAAACGACATATTGTGATTCTGATATTACAAACAGCTGGGGGGGGGGACCGCCATCGTCACTGCTGACGTCATCGCAGGACAGTAGTTTCTAGAAAATCCAACACTTAAGTCCAGTGAATGTTCTGCAGCCTGCGATACTTCACTAACCAATGTAGTAGATACACAGGAATAAAATAACACAGAATTGACTTAAATAATTACTCTTACTGGGACTTAAAAAACAGTTGTTGTTTTTTTTTTTAAAAACGCGTCTAAACACATAGGAGACTGAACAGTAGTGGATGGGGAACTCGGTCGCTGAGTTCGCGCAAAGTTTAAACAACTCGTTGAAACGTTGTTGTGACCAACGTGTTTCGCATTGAAAGGAGGACATTTATAAATAAACTCGCTCATAATTCATGCAGGAGTTGTCACTTCAATCACATGCGTCATATATAAACACACATTAGCTGGTTGTTTTATATTTATCACAACAACACCAGGAGCCAGCTGGACCCACCGACTGACAAGCATGTCCAGGACCAGGAGGTACAGAACAACATGGGCAGGGCGACACGGCATGTTGTGATTATCATGTTATTAACAGAGCCTCCGAAATGTGTCATATTTACTGCTGCTTACCTTCAAAGCTGTAGGTTCACTGTAGCACCTTCTGGTTCAAGTGTATGGACGCAGGTCCACTTGGTACCCAGGGTCTCATTAATATGAGGGCTGATCAGCGCTGCCACGTACAGAACCCACCAAAGGGGCTCACCGTAATGCACCAATCAAATGCGCAGCAACATTCCTCTGTGAATTTTGACTTGTTGTAGACTAGAGCAGTGGTTCTCAACCTTTTCACAGACCTGAAGCCAAGTACCCCCTACTTATGCACACTTAAAAAACAAACAAACAAACAAAAAAAAAAAACCATGATATTGTAATGTCATATACTTTTGTAGCCCTACAGTGAAGTTTGTCTCTGAATTTTACCAATCCTTTTGAGGAATAATAATCTGAAAGCACACAATAAAACATTCAGAATTATCACTCGATTTATTTATTGGCAGTGGCTATTTGTACGGTTGCCATGTCACTATACCGACATTCGCCCCTATTTGGCAAGTTTAGGTCACGTGATATGTCAGTTATTGGCCAGTTTAGGTCACGTGACCAAGACTAAACCTTACCCTAAATCTGACCCTAACTCTAGCTCTAAAAATTGTGCGATATTGGGTTATAACCTAACACTAACCCTAACACGCTACGTATGTGTACTTCGATAACCGTAATCGTATTTAATTAAGGCCATGGCTATTGATACGGAAACATATCAATAGTCTATGCATACTCAGTGCCCCTCATTAGCCAGTTTACTGTAGGTGACGTGATAGGTTTACCACGTGACTTAAAGTTCCGTCAGTTTTATTTTAGCTCGTATTTTTTTAACCCCCCTAACCCTTTGATTTTATCCCTAGCCCTAACCCTAGAAATACCCTATTTTTTTTATTTTTTTTATATATGTATTTTTAAAGGTGGAATTTGCCATGTTAGATATGTTAAAATGGAAAAATATAAATGACACAAGTGGGATACGTTTCCGTATCAATAGACACTTGCTTTTGTTAATTAGCCAACTGGCATTTTAAGTGAGAAATAATCTCTATTTGCGCTTTTTTGATGAGATTGTTTCTCTGTCACCACTACTCAACTCAACTTTATTTGTATAGCGCAATTTACAACAAAATCATCTCAACGCGCTTATCAAAATATAAAATTAATAATAAGAAAGAAAAAACCCAACAAGATTCACATGAACAAGCATTTAGCGACAGTGGGAAGAAACAACTCCCTTTTAACAGGAAGAAATCTCCAGCAGCACCAGGTTCAGAGGTGGCAGCCATCTGCGTCGACTGGTTGGGGTTACTGGATAGAAGGACCAACAGGACAGGATAGAGAGATAGAACATCAGAGTGTCCCAGAGACGTGAACCACAGATCAGGAACTGCCATCATCAGCTTCACGACACCTGAAACAGAGCAGAGAGAGAAGGGCGAGGAGAAGGCACTGACTGCAGAAAAACATGATACAGTATTATCACGTCAGCCTGCCTTGGCCTTGGGCCTCACTCCCAGTGGCCTAGTCAACACTGATTATAAAGGTGACCAATCTCTTCCTGTTTATTGGTAAGCTGACAGCGACTCCAAGGTCTGTAAATGCGACCGTTCACAGACGAGCCCATGTCCGCTCTAGTGGTTGGGTTATGATTCAATTCAACTTTATTTTTATAGTGCAATTTACAACAAAGTCATTCAGTCCTGTTTATGCGGACTGTAAATCATAACCAGCTACATCAGAATTTTAATCTCTTCCCATTGATTGAACCAGTAAATGCGACAGTTTACTGATGAGCCCATGTCTGCTCTAGCGATTAGATTATGTTTTGATTCAGTCCTACTAGAGGGCAGTCTTACAGAGGCCAACATTTTGGAGAATGGCCTAGCTGCAGCCGCGGAACTGTTCAAACCACGCTTTGTACAAATCACGCCCCCTACGAAATACACCCTATCGAACCACCTGAGCTAATACCTGGGCATGAAGCTTTTCACTAACTTCAACCGCTACCGCCTCCATTTTTCTGGGAAATTTGGGGAACTTTGCAATACTTACCTTCCTTTTTCACTAACCCTAACCCTAGCCCGAACCGCTACTGCCTCCACTTCCTGGCTTTGAGGTTTCATTGACGTTTTGTAGGGCTTATAGGCCGCATCGCTTGCTGTACCTGCGACTGCAGTTGGATATACTTGATATTTTGTGGCAATGCATGGAGGCTTCTGACTGCTGGTCAATTTATATTATTGTTTCTAAAAAAGTTGTCACGCTGTTTTTTTTAATTTTTTCTCACGTACCCCCATGAGAGTTTGTGTACCCCACTTTGGGAACTGAGGGTAATATTTTTTTTTTTTTTTTTTAAGTGATTGTTTTCCTCTCATCATTTCATTCATATAGCAACAAAATGATTGAATAGCAGCATTGTCGGTGTCATTATGTTTGCTTTGATGGGAGCAGCAATGGAATTAAGGCAAACTCACATAATGCTATTTCAAAACCAAAGTTGCCCATAAATCATAAACCACAAAGTTTAACATAACATTAGGTTTGTTAATTTGTTCATCTTTAAAAACTCTTTAGAATTTCTGTCTTGTCTTGCCTTAAAGTTACCTGCTTTATAGGCCCATAATTACACCTGTGGTAAAAATATTTGAATAAATATTGAGTCATGAATTCTGAATATACAAAAATATTTTGTATTCATTTTTTCCCAATAAGTGTATCGCTCAGGACACATTAATTTACTCAAATGAAAAAAATAGAAAAATCAAATGAATATAGCAAAGTTAATCTTTTGTCAAACGTGACTTAACAAGTTCTGATGAACAGGCCTGCGGAACGTCTTTGCGCCGAATGGCACCTACCACATTCCCAAGAACTCAGTCAAATGACTCGGTTCTACTGAGTAAAATAAATAAAATTCGTAATCTTCCTTGAATTGCCTTTGAAATGATATATCATGACTACGTATGTTCTGATAAATTTAGAAATTACCAGAAAAGGGGGTGCCCCCCCCTTTAAAAAAATGTCTCCAAGAGGCTCTTGACATCCGCTCATTGAATGTCCATGTCAAATTACAGCCCGATTCAACGAGCATTAATGGAGGAGTAGTCATTTGAAAAATGGGGCCCCCGGGGTCCTCCCTGGCGATCATTCAGTACCACCAACAGTCGTAATTTGACTCGTAAATAAATGAGGAATCGACTTGTTTTTTTTTTTCCTCGGCCCCAAATTGAAAATCGGGCTCCGAGCGCCGATGCGTACACGTCCATAGATTATACCTACCAAATTCCAGCTCAATCCGTTCACGAATAACAGAGGAGTAGTGATTTTAACTAGTGTACACAAGAAGAAGGAAAAAAAGAAGAACAAAGTGAGTGGCGTTTTGAGTCCGGTAGCCCGGCCTAAAAATCAAGCAGCTGCAAAAGTATGGTTTATTTTCTTATCAGTAAAAGAAACATCTGAGTATATTTGAACGAAAAAAGGAAATAATTACTAATTAATTCCACAATCCAAAAACAGTTGCAGAGAACAAAATATCTAGCTTATCCAAACAAGTAGATTTTTCTTGAGTTCTGGTTTGATGCACACGAACTTGCTCGAATAGAAAAAAGAGCTCGGATTTCCCTTCGTTTCTGGTCTTTACGGTAAAGCATTCCATGCAGTCAGGCACGTTTACAAC
The DNA here is from genome assembly GCF_900634775.1 of Gouania willdenowi. Classification (NCBI taxonomy): domain Eukaryota; kingdom Metazoa; phylum Chordata; class Actinopteri; order Blenniiformes; family Gobiesocidae; genus Gouania; species Gouania willdenowi. Next base: position 11,613,626 of record NC_041057.1, read on the forward strand.
GTTGCCAGGTTGGTCAGGTTTCCGCTCCATCTTCTGAACATGTTGGGCTTGAAATAAATAGCAGTCGTGCTAGTTTTATAATTATTTACATTTAATATCATACAATTGGAAGAAATAATCATTTGAGGAATACATTATGTCTGAAGTTTGAAACTTTTAGTTTCAGGAAAAATAACCTACTAAAAATGTATAATTCATTTTAAATCTATTGTGAAGCAATGATTGAGTGACATGATTTTGTATTAAGTTATTTGATGACAATGTATAAGAAACATAAGGGTTTAAAAAAAGAAAAAAAAAAAACACGGTTCCTTTCTTTCTTTGTTGAAGAACGAAATAGATGTACTGTTAAAAAATGTCCACTTGGTGTCAGCAGTTTTTCTTTTTTTTTTAAATAAGTATGTGAGACATGTATTTATACATAACAGGAATAGAGGAGGAGTCAATCTTTTTATTTTTTATTTTGAGATATATTTCAAATAAAAGTAATGTACCAGACTGCCACACAGAAAACCCTATTGTGACTTGGGAATACTTTTTAATTTGTCCATGTGGTGTTTTTGTTTGTTCAGTTCGCTCAAGTTTTAATATGAAAGCACACAAAAATCAGGACTGACCCAAACAAAAAAAGAACAAAATGTATTTAAAAAAAAAAAAAAAAAAAAAAGTTGAACTAACTTAGATATTTACTTTTGTTTACATTGGGCATTTAGTGATTAGCTTTATCATAGTGGTAGTCGCACATAAAAAGTTAAATCACATCCATTTTCCGCTAAAATTAATAACAATTTCCTTTACTTTTTAGTCAGTTTGATTAAAGATGTGATAGGTTACACTCAATTAGGGAAACGTTTATAATGAGATGACTATCCTTTCAGAGAAATAATATATGCATAAAAAAAAAGACTTAAACTGAGAACACGGATGTGTGTACACTAGATAGGTTTTTATTTCCCTGTGACTGAACAGGATAAGTGAGTAGCTAAACAAAAGCCATTTATCCTCTCCAGGCTGTCAGGAGGAATGAAGCTCACAAACCACTGAGTGATTTTACACCTATATCTTTGACTTCAAAACTGATTTAGTTATGATGCAAAGAAGAACTGAATGTCTATCATGTCACGCATCCGGACAGAAACTCTGTTGTTAAAACGATTGAAGTGCAAGATGGGGGAATACATCATCTCCAACCCTGATGTCATCCCTCTTTGATGTACGTTCCTGTTTTTTTCAAGATGATGTCAGCACACAAATTATTTTTGCTGACTCGGACTGGAATCAGAGCCAATTTTTCAGATCGTCACACGACAACAACATTGCTCCAAAAAAAAAAAAAAAAAAAACCCCAAACGTTCTGCTGCTACCCATTCATTTGGCTGAGGTCAAGGGTTTCCAGATGTTTTACATGCTTACAAAGTCTATTCTGTATTTGGCTCGGGTGGGTACGCTATAAGCATTTCTCAGGCTAAGGGGTTAAAGATGCTTCCTGGTTTTAGAAAGAAGATATAGAGTGAACCCAAACCTGAACACAGTGTGGCTTCATGACTCATGTATGTGTGTTCTCCTGTGTAGGTTTTCTCTGCATGTTGCGTGAACCGGGAGTGATTGAAAGTGAACACACACACAGCAAGTTTTAGGTTTCTGCTGCTTTAATCAAACCTCAGTAGCCGAGTTTTAAAGCCTGACAGGACCTCTGGCCTTTGGGGCCTTTTAGTCCAGCCCTGTGGGAGTTTAAACAACAGTGTAAGATACAGAGAAAACAATTCAGTGGGTATGTCAGGCATAGCGACTCCTAACAGGTAATGAGGCCTGAAAGTGACAAAAAAAAGGCATGGATCTAGCTGGCTGCTGTTTGAACAACACCTTTCCCATGAAGAGTTTGTTTTTTTCCTCAGCTGTTTTCCTTGTCTTCATTGTTAGTGCCAGGCATGGACTGGCCAATTGGCATACAGGGCATCAACACGAAGTAGGCCGGTCCACAAGCTGTTTTTTTTTGACAAGCGAGTGGGGGTAGACATATTAACAAGTGGCCAAAAATGGTCCAAAAGTGGCAAAAAAAAAAAAAAAAGACAGAAAAGTGACTAAAATGGGCCAAGAGAAGTCTATAAAAAAACAAATAAAGAGGAACCAGTTGGTATGTAATGGCAAAGGGTAACTTAAATGGGCAAAATGTGGCAAACAATAGTGAAAAAGGGCAAACGTGGAACAAAAATCAAAAATCAGAAACAACTTTATTGACCAAGTAATGTATGTTGTACATTTGACTTGGTGAACTGTGCTCTCTCTAATAGTGTTACTGTTAACATTAAATAACAACAATCAACTAGAAAAAAATAAATATAAACATAAATATAAACAGTATTTAGACTAATATGTGCAGAACTAAATAATAATAATAATAATAACAAAAAAGAAAAATAATAATACAATATAATAATAAGATAATAGTGCAGTAGTGCATTGATGAGTAGTGCAGGTGAGCATTTAAATTAAAAAGAGGCAAAATGTAAGGGAAAAAAGTAAACAAGTGGTATTTATTGGGCAAAAGTTATTATTATTATTAGGAGGAAAAGTGGCTCAAAAAATTTAAGAAAGGACAAAAATTGGATAGTGTCAAAAACAACTTCGACCAAAAATAGGAAAAAAGGGATATTTATTGGCAAAAGGTAGCTTAAGTCTGAAAAAAGTGTCCAAACTTTTTGATAAGTTGCAGAAATGGGACAAAGGAAACATAAGTTAAAAAAAAAAAAAAAAAAAAAAAAAAAAAAACGTTAAAAAGATTCCCCTATATGTTGAGCATCACTGAAAATGCCAGGACTGAATTTTGTTCCCAGTCCACCCCTGTTTAGTGCCCTGCAATTATACACGTATAGTGTCCATACATTGTCACACTCAGGTAGTTGAGGGTCCAAAAATGGTCCTACTTCAACTTAATTCACCGTTATTTATATAGTGGCAAATATAAATAAGTAGTATTTGTATTATTACAAATAAGTCATGTTATAGCACTTAAAATATAGAATTATGATGAAAATACCCACAATTTCTACTTGAGCAAGCACTTGTTCCTAAGTTGTTCCACAATCCCTTTTCTGGAAGGAACCAAATACTTATACTTTAATAGTAACTAAACCCTAAAACCACATTTTTTTTTCTGCTGCAAACAAATTTACTTGGATAAAGTAGTGTTCATGGTTGATTCTTTTCCAAGTATTTAAATTTCACTCTGTAATTTCTACTCTTTAAAAAACAAAACTTGATCTTTGTGCCAGATTGGATGTTTCAGGTTTGGAATTTGATTCCTGGGTCTTGAGTTTGACACCTGCTTAAATGGTATTAGGCTTCTAGGCAAAACACACATTCCTCTATCTTAACCCCTGATTCCACCTCAGAACCTTATGATTATGGTCATATGATTCTTTTTAAGACAGTTTGGCTCAGAAAGTGTTGCATGCCAGCACAGGACTGAGCTTGGAATCATTTGGCCAGGACAGCATGTTAGTTTTAGTGCAGCAGATTAGTAAAAAAAAATAAAATAATAATTCACGTTGATATAAAAGCATGAAATTTGGCACAGTTACTCTCGAAGGGCCACTATTTTGGAAAAAGATGTTGGCCTCTCAAAAATTCAATACGGGGGCCATTTTTCAAGATGACCGCCAATGCTATTCATTGGTTATTATACAACCAAAAAAAGCTTGGATTGGCCCAAACAAAGTGTGACGCTGGATTTCCACTGGATGCGTATCTGCACTGAAACTACTGCACGGCGTAACTACAGCGCAATCTGCAGTCCAGCAATCCCCACCACCTCTGGTTTTGCTGCGCACCTGTTGCAACAAGAACTTGCTAATTCACGTGTAATCGTGCAATACATATCTGTAATTCAACCATGGATAAATGCAATATTTACATGTGAAATACGATTTTAAAAGTGCTCAGATCGGGCCAACCATGGAATCAACAGAAAGGTCTGTTCCCCCCCCCAAGTCCGAACATGTGCTCAGTTTTTGGATGGAGTCCGAAATGGGCCTGTTGGAGGTCCCGAAACGTTGATGTTTATGCCCTTGAACACGTAATATTTTATTTTGAAAATAATCCAGATAATTTATTCTGTGTCTATGTACTACTTACAGACTTATTTTTGTTAACTTGCTGCAGCACAGCTCCAGCGTCCAGTAAAAATAGAAGTGCTGCGTATACGCTGTAGACGGCAGCAGCATGACTCAGCAGTGACGGTGCTGTTGCTGGAGCAGATTCGCACGCGGTGGAAATTAACACATTGACTTTCATAGAAACCTATCAGCTGCATTGCTGTTTTGCAGCAATTACGGCGCAGTTACGCATCCAGTGGAAATCCAGGGTCAGAGGAAAGGTCTGGTCTGCCCAGTCCGAATACGTGCATCCCCCCCCCAGGTAGAGTCAGGGCTGCGTCTGCTAGAGGCCCCATCTGAGCATTTTTTGGTTACATTATATCTAATGAATAACATGTTTGCGCTGGGGTTTGAGCTTCCCATTTATTATATCAATGAGTTACGATTTGTTAATATCGACACAGCGTGAAAGGACTGTCAGCCTGTGCAAGCAGGTCATAACCTGATACGTTTGTCAAATAAGGAAGGAATAAGGACATCGTTTTTATGTGGAGCCTCAAGAATCCTTATCTTTTGATATATTTAACCCATATAATATGTTGTTCAGTTACAATGTTCATTGAGGATGACACAAATTGGTCATATTTGAATAAACTACATTTCTGTAAAGCAGAAGAACATTAGTAGAGCAGATTTACAGTGTCGTCACACTAAGAAAGCTGCGCTCACTGCACTAATAAGCTGGTCAATACAAGGTGGGACACAGACTAACTGGCAGAACAGCATGAGAGGAACACAGCTCAAATACACCTGAGATCGATTAGTATCAGCTGGGAAACACAGGTGAGGTGAGTCTGGCTGATTAGCAGGGCGGGGCTAGGACCAGGAACTTGGACACCTTCAACCATAACACGTGTAGGATCTTTTTCAACCACACAAAAAATTAAAAATTCCAACAAAAAAAACAAGAGGTTATTTTAGGTTTGCTTAATTATACCGATGGCTTAAGTTACAGTCTCTGTGCACCATACCATATCAGTGAAAATCAGCCATGTCTTAAATGTGATGGTTTAACTCTGTATTCGACTTATTTATTTATTTATTTATTGTGTGCGCTTTTTTTAAATTTATTTATTAATTTGATTTTTCTTTCTTTCTTTTTATTTTTTGTGTTTGATTGTTCTAATGGTATTTAAATTGCTTAGTTGCTCAATTTTGAATGTCTAGTTATGTTGTTTTTTTTATGTTGGGGTTTTTGTTTGGAAAATGTACTGCAAATAAAAAAAAATGTTGTAGTTGCTATGTTATTATAAGCTGTCAAAAATCATAAATAGAAAAGCTACAATCTCTCTGTGACATGTTTGCATTGTATCTTTTTCCTCCAATATAAACATGCATTAAAGATTTGGATTTATTTAGATTTGACTATTTTTTTTTTTTTTTCTAGATTATGTACGCATCCCTGTTTTGGCTTTCCTGAACCACAAACTACTGTTATTGTAGTTTGATACTCCTTGTTATGCAAATGTATATATACCAGATTTTTAAATGCTTGTTCTGCAATGATTTTAGCAAATGAAAAATAAAAATAGCAATGTATTTATATTATTGTATTTTCCATCTGGAATTATGTATTGATTGATCTTTCGGGATCTTAATTGTAGACATAGTTATGTGATTAACATGACCAAAATTAGAATTGTATTAATTCTACTCAATATACTGTATTTACTTGATTGATATGTACAACTATTTTATTTCTATTTTTCTAAATTCTATTATTGTTTAAACCATTTTGATACCAAACATTTAATGCGTAACATTTAAAACACTTTGCTTTAGTTATTTGCAATCGCAGGCTAGTTAAGAGGAAATACTGCAGTACCTTTACTACCTTATTATTGGAGAAGTCATTGGACTTGTTTCTGACATGAAAACCAGCTTGCCCTTCTGTTCTTACTTTGTTTTACTACACAAACAGAGTGGTCTTCACTCGAGGGAATTCCCCCAGACCTTCACAAATATAACTTCTTCCATGGAGGTTGTACCTCAAGATCCTCGTCCCAGTCCACAGAGGGCCATGGTGGCTATGGCAGTTATACTGCATACCGACTGGAAACCACCCTCCGGTCTGCTTTTTGAGAATTCCTCACAGCAATAAAAAAAATTACAAATGAGAAATGCAGATCAGCAGACGCTTGCTGAATCCTTTGGGTTTTCTCCTTTCAGTCCAGAGACTGGTTTGTTGGTTGACTGGACTTCTTCCCTCACATTTTCCTGTTTCACCCATGCATTAAATCTATTTCATTCCTTTTATTTGGTTTTTTATTGTAATCCTATTTCAGACAAAAATACACTATTCATGTATTTTTATTTTTTTTATAATGTGAGAACAATAAAGTCTGGCAAGACAATCTGCAATTAACACTTTTAATCACGTGACTGGGAATTTGGTTAAACAAAACAGCTGTTCTTGCTCAGAAAACCAGTAAGGTCATGCATAATGTTTATTTTGACACATTACAATAAAAAAAAAAATCCCAACATTGTTGACCTTGGATTTGCGGTACTACTGCTGCTGGTTGTCAAATGACGCTGATATGGAAGAGGTGGTAAACTGACAACAACAAGGAGAAGCATTGAAACGAGTGCTCAAACAGCTGAAGCATTTAAAAACCAAAGGATGGCAAACTATCAAGAAGATTTGGTTAATGGTAGTCAAAACTCTAATAGTCTAAAAGCCAAGCACTGAGGCAAAGTTCTATGATCTGCTGAAAATGATTCAGCATGTTTTTTGGTTCTAACCCACAGTGTGGGCATTTTGGTTGATTCGCCTTGAAAATGCCACCAATAAAATTGTGTGAATGTTTGTTTGACATTGGTTTCCTATAAACCAAGCTGTTTAGTTCAAGATAAATCCGTTAAACCCCAAATCTGTTTCATCAAATATTTGTCTTAGTGAGGGATAATCTCAATACTGAACCCTGACATGAGTATCCAGCATAAAAAGGGAGGCAACACGCGATAGTCTGGAAGTCATTACGCAAAAAGGCGACACACTCACCCTTTTATAGTCAGTGTAGATCTACTAAAGCCATTCAAGCCTCAAATAAATCTGAAATCAGGTTCAAAGAAAGTAATTCAGGTATATCTGAGAGACGCTCAGCTTCTCACACCCAAATATAACACGCATCCAAACTCATCATTTTTTATTTTTTATTTATTCAGTTTATTTCCGACATGGTTGCATTCACAGAAGTTTTATTCCTTTTTTGTTTTTGTTTTTGTTTTTGTTTTGTCCATGCCGAAAAAGGAGACGAGAGAAGCAGTTTGCTTATCCAAGTCCCGTCCCCTGTTTTGAACACAGAAAATTAACATCAAAGCTTGTCTCTCTGGTCAAACAGTCTTAGGTCGTTCTGAACACAATTTCATTTTTTTTTTTTTTTTGTCCTTTTTTATGTAGGATTTATTCTCATCTGTAGTCAGTGTTGTCTTTTTTCATTCCTCCTCCTCTCCATCGTTGTTCGTGTCGTCCTTGTTCCCTGCAGATTTCATTCCCAGACATCTGCAAGACTTTAATATGAGTGAATCAGATACATGTAAGGTGTTCATAATATCTTTTTCATTTTTCTTCAAAGCCCCTGGAAGAGTTGAATATCTGATGCCTGGTTTGGATCAGCAGTGAGAGGAACGCAGGTAAACAAGCTCTCAAAAAACTCAAAAGAAACAAAAGCCAGACACCGGGTAGTTTCCTAAGGGGGGGGGGTGTTAGGGTGGCTGTAAATGTTTGTGTGAGTGGGCGAGGGTTCATGTGTGTGTTCTCTTTGCTACTCCCTTTCATGTTTATGTTCCTCACAACTGCTGTTTGACATTCTCGTGAAGGGCTTGAGTGCAATATTTAAAAAGATGAAGGGAGAAACGGAACGGAGACAACAGGACAGAAGGGAGATTAGGTCTATACAAACATGCTCAGAGAAAAATGTTTAGTTCTCACAAAATCTTTTGGCGAACAGGGTATGTATAAGAAGTCTTTGTTGCAGTGTCCTTATTGTGTTTATATATTTGTGGGCCTTTTTGCTATTGATTTCATATTACAACATTCTTTTGGTTCACAGGCTGCAGTACTGCAATAATTAAAGTTTCAAGGACGCGTTCCTGTGGGAAAAAGGTTTTTCAACTGTTTCTTGGTACATTTTTAGAACTTCAACTCCGCCTTTTCACTCTAAAAAATGTATTTCAAGTAACCCAAAGTTCTGAGTGAGTTTCATTCAGAAATTCAGCTTTAGTAAATGCAGTCTACAACCTGCTATTCTCATTTGAGTGAACCTGCATCAATTAGGTTTTTCGTGCTACTGTGCGTCCAACGTCCTAAATTCTCCATCAACTCTAGAATTTCTCTGGAAAAATCTATAAATAAATGTTTAGTTTCATGTTTTTTGCCAGCCTGAAATTGTATATTTAGATATTATTCAAACAAAGGGAAAGAAAAAGATAGTATCATGTGAGAAAGGAGCAGTATTCTACCGTACTTTTGGGTTATACAAATCATTGAGATGGAAAAACTGAAAACTTTAGGCGGACATCCCTTGGTTTTAAGTTGAACAGATGGAAAACATTAATTTGAGAACAATCATATTATTAAGTGCATGACAATTAAAAATTAATTCTGATAATCTAATGTATTAACTTAATTTCAAAGAATTTACAGGTAACTAATTGATCTGTTATCAAATGAAACAATTCAATGAAGTTGGTCAAGAGGTTCAAAGAGGTAAAGCAAAGGTTAGAATAAACAAATGTCCTTTTTTACCTGATAGATAGATAGATAGATAGATAGATAGATAGAGAGATAGATAGATAGATAGATAGATAGAGAGATAGATAGATAGATAGATAGATAGATAGATAGATAGATAGATAGATAGATAGATACTGAGAGGATTAGATTAAGAGTTAGATTACATTGGGTCACATCAAGAGTCATAAAAAAGAAAGAGTTAGTTGTAAATTAAGTTAATGGTTCAATGTCTTTGTAATTTTAAAACCCACAGTTGTACTGTTAGAGTTATACCATAGATAGTGTTCATCTATCAATGAAATTGTAGGAAAAATAACCTCATTGCGGCTAGCCATTGGTTATGATTCAAGTTTTGGTATTTTAACCTTCTTTTCTTATTTCCTCCCTTGGTCTTCAAAACCTGGCACAAGAAACAGGTTCAAATGTTCACTTAAGGTAGAGAGGAAGTTAATGACAGGGGTAGCTCAGGACAGTCTGCTGAACCCAGAGGGTGCAAATCATATTTGGCTGGCGTGTGTATATCAGACATGCTAATACCAAAATCAGGAGCAAGGTATTTCAGTAAAAGTCTGGTAGGATAGACAAACATGGCCTCGAACGGTTCGCTATCATTGAAGACTATAATCTGTTTAGCTAATGGTTCTGTCACTAAGGTTATTGAAAGAACAGATGTGGGCTATATCTATGAACCCTCTGTATGAATACACGGCTCAAATTCAGAGCAGACATGGCGCTCAAACTATAGCTGCCAATGCCTACATCTAAAAATCATATGTATTTGCATTCATGTGTACCCATGGGTGGTATGTTGGGATCTCATCACCTCACTGTTGAACTTGGGGAAATCTGTTTTCGGAGTTGGAAGCAAAACTATTTTGTGTAAAAATGTCACTGCTGTATGTGGTCAAAAATGGGGATTGCAGACCTTTGTTGGAATAGGTCATTCAAGGACTCAGTGGGCTAAACGTGTATATCATTGATGACTGTTATGCTCTCTAGTTAAAAGGTATAAGTCATGCTAAATGAGACCACCCGTTGACCAAAGAGCTCAACGCAAGCCTGAAAGACAGTGAAAAATATTCTTGTGGTTAAAGCCAGTGTTAATGTGGTTTAAGATTAATAGACAGAACTACTTGTTTAGAGTTTTAATAGTATCCAATCCAATTTTTCAGTAGAGTTAATGATGATGGAATTTTGTTTGTTTTTCTTCTTCTTCTTCTTCTTCTTGAGTTCTTCAATAACTTTAACTTCTTCTTCTTAGGTTCTTCAATAACTTCTTCTTCTGGAGTTCCTCAATAGCTTTAACTTCTTCTTCTTCTTGAGTTCCTCAATAACTTATTCTTCTTCTTCTTGAGTTTCTCAATAACTTTTGCTTTGCTACACCTGCTGCACTTGTAGGAAAGGCTTGAGTTGTTTTAAATAGAAAAGTCAGGAAAATCACTTTCCATGTTTTTCTTAAAGCACAAGATGGAGCTTTGTGGCATTTCCATAACCAACAAAGAAGTCTCCAATTACTTGCTCCAATTAACAAATAAGGGGATCAGACAGCTGAGAGCCTGTAAAATCTCCAACAGCTCATTTACTCTTGGCAGCTGAACACAACTACTGTTGACTAACTCAGGGAAAAAAATCAAAATAGAAGCTGAAAGTACAGTGACGAAATCCTGCCAACTGTCTTTCACACATTATCAACACTCAAGACAAAAAAGTCTTAAAAAGCAGTTATTTAAATGTGTTGCTGTTTTTTGTAACTAAATCCTCTTTTCTATGATTAATACACTTGCGCAAATTGCTTTAATATTAGCATAAGGCACAGTCAATTAGAATTTTAATGTTAAATACTTCACCAAATGAGGTAATTTAACATGTTTACAGTTTTCCTCACACGGGCAAACTGAAAGATGCTGTCAATAGTGGTGGCCCTCACCTGACTCTGCAGTAATGGACGACTGTAAACACAAACAAAGCAGTGAATGTGCTGAACTCAGTTGTCACCAGTTGGCATGTGTACACATGGGAACCATGTGTGTGTTTTTCTCAGGTCAGAAACATCCAGCGCAGCACAAAGGAGGCCTTGTTTTCATTTGAATCTGTGTAGGGGGACATTTGATGGGGACTCAGATTGATCTAAATAAGGATGTGATTATTTCAAAGGCATAATAAAGGCCTTGAGGACACTCTCCACTGATCTTGATACTTTTTACTGTCTTTGCCTGCATAGTAAATTGACTCTGAAATGTTTTAGTGCTTGAAGCAAATTCTGTTCCATCAAACATAACTGCACTAAATGACCTTTCCAGCAATAGTTGAATAATGACTAAATGAATGCAGAACAAAACAAAACATGTTTTTAATATAAAATCTGATTTTTTACTTAACATTTAAGTGACATAAGGTTACGATTTAAATACTGGCTTCCGGGATTTTGTGTTGACATTGTTTCCTTAAACAGGCTAACATTGTAGATAACTACTAGCCTAATGGAACACATGCCGGTACTTTACTTCATGCATCACAAAATGTTTTTGCTTTCTTGTTAAAATTGGTAGTAAATCTTTAAACATCTTTAAATCAGCTATTTAAAGAACAGTAGTAACTTTGTGGTAATGACCTTTACTGCAAAGATTTCTGATTTGCACATGCAAAAAAAGAGTGCCAACAGTGTCCAATAGCACATAATCAATCATTATTTTAACAAACAATGTTTCTGATCTGTATTTTAGATTTATCTGCTAAGATTGACTTAAAAAAAAGGTGACATCAAAGTATAATTTAACAAATTAATGATTTTAGTGAGCATAAATTCTCATTAGTAAGTTAATAGATCATCCTCCATGAAGATCCAGTCTCAGCTGGTTGTGATTTCACAAACGGTAAAGCTGCGGCTTCGTTGTAAATATTCACTGCCAGCATCTGGTCAGTCAGTGCGCCTGTGTGTGGCCGTAAACGGTCGCCAGAACATTGATGGATAACTGTGCAAAGTTGGTTTTAAACTATTCTCCCAACAGTTTGACAGATTAAAGCCTTAGCAGCGATGCAGCTCTTTAGTTGGGTCTGAAATTGGCGGATCAGAGCCTGGATTCAATCACGGGGCCATCAGGACTTGTATTTGGAACACAAACATTTTAACCACGGTTATTCATATTAAGAAACCATTAGTCTGTACATCACCAACATTCTTATGAGAAAGCCTCAAGGCTCGAGTTCCTCCTCATGTTTTAAAATCATCTGCTTTTCATTCCTGACTCGGCAATATTATTACCACGTAAATTAAGCTTTATAACTTTCCTTCAACTATTTTCTTCCCATGGGGTGCTCCAAGCAGCACCAATGCTAGATACCATTATGAAACAACTATTTCAATGCAAAGAACTTAAGGCTACCAACAGGAAATCGAGAAAATGTGTTATCGTTCAGCAGCAGCATTTGCTGCCAAACTTGGCTGCAAATGAATTCTAACCTTGGAGCAAAATGATGGTGGTGTTCCCAAACTCTTTCATGCTGAATAAAGATTTTGGTTTTAAAATGACAAAAGATTAAAATGTTGACATTTTTCAACCTTTGAAACAACTCAGCCACAGCATTCACACGCCATAAAAAAATTCCACCAGCATTCATTCTCCTCTGAATGATTATCATTCTCCATCCCATTAAAGTTTTAGAAAATGCTTTTTAGCTACTAAATGCGTCACATTGTGCTCTGATGTGCGCTCACTGTCAGCTCTGTGCTGTTGGGGAAACCTCTCTTATACCTGAAGACAAACATGATAAAATGAAAGACTGAATAACTTCCCCTTCACGTAAAGAGAACCATCATCTCTTCTCATTTGGCATTACCTTGAATTTGTGCTGCAGCAGTAACAAAAAGCCAAGTTCTTTCTGTAAAACTTAGATGGATAAATACTACAATGTGTAAATCACCAGTTTCTTGACGATACAATACTTCATAAATTCTTTGAACAACGGTACAATTTTTGCCGATATAACAAAGTTTGCCACAATTCCACTATGATTCGATTTTGATTCAATTCACGGGCCTTCTATAGACTTAAGATGATATATACCATTTTAACACAATCAGTTACCTAAAGCTGGACAAAAATTCCAAGCAATTTGACATTTTGGCAGTTTTATTGCTGAAATGTTTCAGATTTTTAAACGAAAATCATTTTAAACAAATAGGCGTATGAAGATATTGATTGATAGTTTGAGTTTCCATGGATTTGACTGGATCGTTGCTTAACCAATCAATGTATCGATTGATGTCGCCCAGTGTTGAGCTGGAGATAGACAATGGCAGAACCACGCAAAGCTGAAAAACAGGAACAAGCAGGTCAGAAAATGGATGGATGGATGGATGGATGGATGGATGTATCGATTGAGATGGATGTATAGTTACACCCCTAATAAATACATGTCTTTGCAAGTATGGTCTCAACTTAGTAATACAAGAAAAAAAGTGTAAGGAAAATACTTACGGTAACATAGCATAAAGGCCATGGTTCAAACTTTTCTAATAAAGCCTGTATGTCTTAGTACTTTGATATGTTGGTTGTGGAAATGAATGATTGAATTAATAAATTCATCACACGCTCACATTATCAAATAACTTTTCACTTGAATTTGACCAAAATGTCGATTTCTTCTCACTGCACTTTTAAGGCTTCATTTTTTTTTAAAATAAATGTCTAAAAATATTCTGTGCTGAAATAGTTGTTCAATTTTGTTCTAATGTTCCTGTTCCTGAAGCAGAGACGGTTAAAATTGGTAACCAGACCAGAGAAGCTAACGATTATAGCAGTGCTTGTCTTACGCCCACTTACTTCTTGGATACATAACACAAAAACAAAAAAAGTTAATATATCTGCTGTACTTTAAAAAGACTTTATTGACTTGGTTGAGGGCAAAACAAAACATGACTATCTAGGGACAGAAATCAGAGGGCTGGATGCCTTTTGTAGTTTAACTCAGATTTATTGCAAACAGGCTTTGAAGAAGATGTCACTCTGATCTGCACAATAAATCTTCAACGCAGACTACAGGCTTCTTCTTCTTCTTCTTCTTCTTCTTCTTCTTCTTCTTCTTCTTCTTCTTCTTCTTCTTCTTCTTCTTCTTCTTCTTCTTCTTCTTCTTCTTCTTCTTCTTCTTCTTCTTCTTCTTCTTCTTCTTCTTCTTCTTCTATGGTTAGTCACCCTTTGAAGTAAAGGTGCAGACTGTAAAAGCTGTGAAGTGACACCTTCAGAAACTTGATTACTGGCTTTGCTACTGTGTCTATAGCTACTAATTCAATGTGTTGTTTTGTTAACTTCGGTTTCGGAGTTTCTATAGTATGACCAAAAATACCATAAAACCTTAATGGAAAACGTAGCTATTTTTACACTATAAAGAATTGACAGTGACTGCTAACAATAAATCAACCAGACTTTATTGCAGGGACAATGTGATATATCTTAACTTTTTTCTTGTTTCTCAAATTAATACTTTTCCTGCATTTACATCATAGAATTAAATAGTTACCTATTCTCTGTAAGTTCTATGAAAGTGTCTATTTGTACGGTTGCCGTATGGACAACCCCCGGTGCTATTGGTACGGTTACTGAAGTACAATACGTAGTGTCTTAGGGTTAGGGTTAGGTTATAACCCGATATCGCAACAATGTTTAGGGTTAGTCTTAGTCACGCGACCTATAAGCAGACCAATGACTGACCTATCACGTGACCTAAACTGGCCAAATAGGGGCGCTGCGTATGGATAACATGTTGGTATATTGATACGGCAACCGTAAGGATAATTACTGTCAACTTCTATTCAGACAATACGCAGAGTTTGTGGGAGTGGGGGGGTAAAGTGAATCCCCCATATTAAAGCACATGTATCGAGTGTTGTATGATATATCATGTAGAACATAATAAATAATAACACTGCTTAATTTGAGCAACTTTACTCTCTCCTTCTTTAAGTTACAGTGGGTGCTGAACATTTCAAGCTGCATTTTTGATTTATTTTGGCAGTTAAATTGGTAAATTTGTTTTCATTCCTTATTTTTGAAGCAAAACTCGAGATGTTTTTTTTTTTTTTTTTTTTTTTTGGTGCCCCTCCTGGCGAGAATCTTAAACTCCACCTATGATTCAGACGCGTACCTGCTGTTGTCGTCTGGTTTGTCCTACATCATTGGTGCTCTTTTACTCAGCAAAGGTTTGGTTCCATTCTGATTAAGACTGACTCAGATATTCAGACTCAGCAACACGTCTGCATCTGTCTAGTTTACACGTTCCCAAAAATGTCTATGAGATCACCGGTGCAGCAGTAAGAGAAATCGTACTCCAGCTCAATGACTCACCCTGTAAATGGCTAGGGAAATGAAAGAATGGAGAAGTCGGGCAGAAAGGATATTAACAGACAAACGGGGGATGTGTTTTCTACCAGTGAAGCGTTACGTTCAAATTACACATTTTTTTATTGATACTTTTTGTGAGCATTTTATATATGCCTTGTGTTTCTACAAGGTCACACTCAAAATATTCTATTGGCACAAAGGCATGTATATAAATCTTTCTGACTTCTGTGCTTGTGGGCTAGCTTATTTTTTTTTTTTTTATTCAAGGAAACTTCTCAACTTGATAAACAGAATTAATACTTGTGTTACTTACTCACTAATTAACATTACAATAAAAGCTAAGCTGTGAATGGCATACATTACCCATAAAATATAGCGCCTGATTGTGTCAAAAAAAAAAAACATTTGACATACAAGCGTGTACAAATGTTTCCAAAAATTGTGAATATAATCAACACAACTGGATTCACAAAATGAATACATCACAGAATGTGTAATTCATTTAGGGGAAATTGGTCATTGGAAAAACTTCCATGCAACCACAAAGATGTCATAGGAACCACAGAGGAAAGTTTAGGTGGAGCTGTTCATCTCCATCTCCAATACCTGCTTAAACCTGAACATGATCTCAGCGTGCTGGAGACAATCCCAGTTTACACATAGTGCACTAATAGTATTCCCGAGGGCTGTATGATATCATCTCGGGTACACATTTACAAAACGTTAATTAAGTTTGTCAAAAATACATGTTTGTGATCTAATACTTGACTGCTGAATCTCTTTTAATGTGCATAATTCTAAATTCTTACTTTTTTATGATAGTAATGAGTTGCTCAGGAAACATTTAAAATATTGGAGTTTTCTTTGTGTAATATTTTTTTATGTAGCAACAACACTGACTGATTAATAATTGATTAAATTTCCCACAAAAAAATTGATTATATCCTATTTGTTGTTATGGTTGTTTTATATTTCTTATATTCCTATTGAGTTGAAAAAGTCATACCCAGAGTAACTAAGAATGTTAAAGTCAAATAAGAGCATTGTTGTTTTTCCAAGTGCCTTTTTTCTTTTTTCCTTTCCAAAAACATTGTATCATTATTGCATGCCCATTATAGTCTATCGCACCCTTG
The DNA here is from genome assembly GCF_900634775.1 of Gouania willdenowi. Taxonomy (NCBI): domain Eukaryota; kingdom Metazoa; phylum Chordata; class Actinopteri; order Blenniiformes; family Gobiesocidae; genus Gouania; species Gouania willdenowi. The sequence continues at coordinate 11,629,989 of NC_041057.1, forward strand.
GTCCGACGACAACATTTTGCTCAGAATACTATAAAAAAACAACTATAGAACATAATGATGGGATGAATGAGTGATAACACACATTTTGAAGAATCTTTTTTTTGTAAATAAGTTTAACTAAACAGTATTTAGTGCCTCCTAGATTAATTTCTATAGTTTTTATCATTTTTGGCCATGCCATGTCTGGTGTGGGACCAAGACTGAGCCTTGTTCATTTTCCACTCTCTCTCTCAAGTACCCCCTGTAGTGCCATTGCATACCCCAAGCTGTACATGTACCCCCATTTGAGAAATTTAAGTCTTTGTATTTTATTGTACAGTTTTAGTTTTTTTTTTAATAAAATCTGTTGTTTTTAAATGTAATTTCTGTTGCACACAACGTCAACCTGCCAGTGACTATGAATGGAAACTAGCCTGTGGCTACAATTTGGCACATTTACATGTTCATGTCAGTGGGCGTGGACTGTAGCTGTTCGCACTCAACGTTCTTGAAGCCAAAATACGGCACTTTCATCTTGCAAATTTGACGTCATTTGGAGCCAGAGTTTGCGCAGTAGGGTCCGGTAACACGCCCCGCCCATTTAGCGTACACCCCTGATGAGTTACGTGGCCCAGCTACGTCAAGAACATAAGTATCTTTCTCGTCTGGAAATTCTCCCAACGGCTTATTCAGATCATAGAGGTTAGTACAAAACCACAATATATTTTAACTCAAATATCTAGTTAAATGGCGTCTCGGCTTTCCATCATAATCATCATCATATATGACGCAAAATCAACCTCAAATAACTTATTTAAAACGTACTTAACAGAAAAATTCACATTTGAACACAATGTAGGGTGATAATAACTAATGATCACAGCAGAGTTTAGGTTGGAAAAAAAAATATGATGTGACTAGTATTTTAACTTTACAGTTTGACCCACATCCCATCTGTTATCATTAAAGAGGCGTGGTTTATGATCTATACTGCAGCCAGTCAGCAGGGGGAGCTCTAAAAATAAAAGCTTCACTCTCCGTGGAGCTTGTCCTTTCTCTTTACAGTCTATGGTTCAGATCCTTTAATGTGCATTGCCCCTTGTCACAAATACATTAATAAATCAGTCAATATATAAACACTATCTATCGTATTCGGAACGATAGTCACTGACTGTTAGTTAGGCTGTACTCGTGCTTCATGTAGGGGGTGCTTTTGACCACCAAGAGTCTTCTTATTATTGTATGGCTAATAGCTACAAACTAATGATTCAATGAAGAGCAACCATTCATTTATTTTTCATGATGGAATTCTTTTTTTTTTCTTTTTTCTTTGCAGTAATGGACATAATTATCCAGAAATATCAGCACAGAAAATTATAACTTAACACTTTTTTTTTTTTTTTTTTTTTTTAATTCAGACAAATCAAACTGTAAATAAGCTTCTCAGTTGTGTTCATAAATTGTAAATGTGATTATGAAAAAGTTGTGCCTTTTTGTTTCATGTGCTAATTTGTGTTGATTCTGATATCTGTTGATCTTAATGGACCTTCCACTTACAGCAGCAACACTCTGCACACTTCGTGCGCACTTTGCGGGTGACCAGCGGACGTCACACCGTCCCCGCCCTCCGTGCAGCGTCGTGCGGCTTAGGGCGGGCGGTTCAGGCCGTCCTCCTACGTCACTGGCGGCTCAGTTATTTAAACGTGAATCAGAAAAGGAGGAAAGTTTTTCCCCCAGTGCCGGTACAGCCCTGCCTGCGTTGCAGCTGGACCCAAAACAATTCCTCCGTGAACAGCTCGTTTCCAGCGGACGTTTGTGCCTTTTATAGCCTGTCCGTCATCCGTCCTCTTCCTCCATCCTCCAGCAGAGCACCATGCCTCAGACCGTGACTCTAACAGGACCCTCTCCCTGGGGATTTCGCCTGGTTGGGGGACGAGACTTTAGCACTCCGTTAACCATCTCCAGGGTAGGTTTTGTGTTTCTTTCCTATGGCGTGAACCAGCTGATAGATGGACCTCAGGGATGAGGAGAGAGTGAAACTCTCTAGAATGTGTTGAATGAATTAAATAAGACAAAATAAAGTATTTTATGGTCTCTTAACTGGCTATATAAGCACCAGGATAGTTTTGTATTTAAAGTTGTCAAAGGTTACACAGATTTCTGCATCATTTAAAGCCATACAATCCACCTTATTACTGGAGGCGCTACTGTGTCCTGATTGCACGCACAACTTTCGCTTTACTGTAATTAATTAGTGACTAATGAACAACAGCTGTGGCTTCTAAAAAAAAATGTAGTTAGGCATTATGCTTGTTTTTAAAAATCTAATAAAACTCCTTGAGACATGGTTCCCAAACTTTTCACAGTCCTGTAGACCCTAACCCTTTCAGACATTTAACCTGAAGCCATGTACACCATATATATATATATATATATATATATATATATATATATATATATATATATATATATACATGTATAATTAATAAAAATAAAAAAACAAGAATAAGAATATTCTGTAAACACAAGACAAAAATCTTATTCAGACTTACCATTCATTTGCTTTATTTAACTAATTAGCATACTGGTATTTTAAGTGGGAAACAAATGTCTTTTATTTTGGTAAAAGAAATCTACTAATCATGTATTTAACATATTTATCATCCTGAAACTGTGAAATGCAACTTGCTACAACTTTAATAGAATAGAATCCTTTTATTGTTATTTTACAAGTACAACAAAATTACGCGAGTCCTTCCAAACAACATTCAACGACACTTCAAAGATTCAAGCCAAACAGACACAATCATCATATAAACAATATAAGGTATGGTAAAAGTCTGTCAGAATAAAAAGTTAATCAGTATAAAAGTTCATGGGTATAAAATACTAAAAAGAGACAGTATTTCATTATCCATATATTAGTAGTAATATATCGGATATTGATATCGGATATCAGTCTGATATCAGCCAGAAAACGAATATCGGATTTTATCGGACTGCATCTAAAATCACCGATATGAGCTCGCCGATAAAAATTTTCCGCTCCAGCACTTCTATCCATAGGTGACTGTGTTTCACACTCCAACAAAGTAACCTACTGCTGCTGACTGTTGTTCTCTGTTTGAGTGACATCACTTGATCAAGCCTTTTCTAACATTCCACACGACAAAATAAGTAATAAAAGTATGTATGATATCGTATCAGATCAATATCAGTATCAGCCGATTTGCAAGGCTGCAATATCGGAATCATATCGGAAGCGAAAAAGTTGTATCGGGACATTCCTAGTTAATGAGAAGGGTGAGGTTGAGAGGATGCACACAACTGCATGTTTTGCTGAATTTCATATTTGCGTAAAAAAAAAAAAAAAAAAAAAAAAAGAGATAGTCTCTGGGCTTTGCATGTGTAATGTGTGGCAATGCACAGAGGCTCCTGACTGATGGTTGATTTATTCTGGTTTCCAATGTCGTCACGCTGTTTATACATTTTAATTACGTACCCCCAATGACAATTTGCGTACCACACTTTGGGAACATAGGCTGTAAGACTACTAAATAAAATGTGTTGAATCTGTTGAAAACTAGTGTATTATTGTTGGTGTTCTTGGTATTTATATTGGGCTACTTTCATAACATAATTAACCATAGTTAAATATATTTGTTGAAATGGTGATTTAGGAAAATTTTGTGAACTTCCACGACCCCTCAAATATGGGTCAAGAGTCAGCATGCTGGCAGTGGTTCTGGCAGTAGCCAATGGTTCATCCCAGCCAGGGTAAACACAGCCTGATCTTTGCTGCAGGGCTTGCAAAGGGGACAGGGGAATGGAGGGATGGTGGGAAGGGGGGAAGGGGGGTGGTTGCTGACATTTGTTTTTCATCAGAGTTCAACGGTGCTGCTGAGGGATTCCAGGTGTTGCGCTCAGCTGTACCACCAGTCCCAAACCGACCCTCTAAACACAGGGCGCTCGCCCTTCAAACTGGCGGTGTCATTTTTAGATTTACAGCGTCCAACTGACGACTCACCCAGAGTGCCCTTTGTTTTTACACCTAACATTATATATTCACTATGTGGTGATGCAATGATCAGCTGTAACGGGTGGTTTGTGATAGAGTCACAAAGTGCCAAAGTCTTCGGAAGAGTTACATGTGGTTTATGGTTTCAATGTTCACGCATTAGTAGAACTCACTTTTTAAACTTGACACCTTTGATTCCTTCTGTGAAAACTAAAGAAACAATGCATATTTTAACCAAAAGTTGACCAAACATAGGCAATATATTCTCAGTTCAGTCCCCATACTACAGTTTGCCTCCTCTCATGCAAGAAGTATTTTGCAGGGCGTCTCTTACATGCACACTGAACATCTGTAATAGTCAGTTTGACATGCAGACAGCAGTTTCAGTTTGATTTCATTGTGATACTAATGTAACTCAATTCTCTGGAAGAGCTGCTTATACGCTCTATCATGTAAATGGGGGTTTTGAGTAAAGTCCAAACTATTGGGTTGTAAATCAGACAAGATAGCAAGTGCTTTGATGCAAGTACATTTTAACAAAGTGTACTTAGGCCATAAATACACAACTGGCCATAAATCCCTTCTCTTCATCCAACCATTTGTACATCTTCATCTTCTATCTTAACAAACAGTGACTTGCAAAAGTATTCATAAACACCATGATACATGTTGTTGAAGTAAAGAATAAAAGCTAAACTGGCGTGCAAAAGAACGCTGAGTAAACCTACTCACACTTAGCAGAACACAGAGACTCTGCTAAAAAAGACTAGGGGTGTGACCAATTCCTAAAAAAGCCACACCTCTTAAATCATTAGTATTATACTAGTTTATAATATCCCAAGTTTAGTCCGGAATATCAGTTGGAAACAAAAAATAACTTGCTTCTTTCAGGCAAACTTTTTGTTTCTGCTGCAATACGTTTGGATATTCCTTTTCTTTTTATGTGAATGTTGCAGAAAACACCCACTGGCCGATACTTGGGCTCTCCTGCTTCTCTGAAGGAATACAACACGGTGATTGGTATAGAGATGGTAACGATGTAGCCAATGGGAAAGCAAAGCATGTGCATGAAAATAAATATAGTTCCCTAAAAAGAACAAAAAACACTGAAATATTTGTTCTTCTCGTCTTAGACCGTATACTGCCGCCATGGTTACTAATGATTGTGCTCTGTTGGTAGATGCAACCAAAATCTTTCTGAGAGTGTGCAGAAACTTAGAAGAACCATGAAATGGCCTTATTTCTTGATATGATTCAGTGCTGCAGCCATATTAAAGTATCAGCATTCTTGATGCACAGTGCATGCCCCAATCCAGTAGTAGGATACCTGAAACCTAGAAAAGGAGATACAAATATTGAGGGCATCCGATTATCTGCAATCTCTGAAAATGGACTGAATATAAGGAATTCACTACCTGAAACAGAAATGCCAATATATATATATATATATATATCAATCAATTGGAAATTGCACTGTGACACATGATATACACTCATAATCATGTTTTGGGACAGTATTACATTAAAAATAATTTTTCACTGTTTCACTGATGTTTCCTGAAGTGGAAATAGGCAATATACTATATGACATGGACTAAACCTTCACACTTGCGGACAGTATCACACTTTTCCCCAATATTTTATACCATAAAATGGGTGTCCTAGTGACTAACAAGTGCAACAAAATGACGTATATGTCACGCTCTACGTAATCTTGTGTGATTTCATTGTGCTGTCAGCGCACTTCTACTGTGGAGAAATTAATTGAAATAAAAGTGAACTCAGTGAACTGTATTAAGCATGTTGGGCACGATTTTGGAAAGTTTAAGTCAGTATTGAGATCTAATTGGGGTAAGCCAATGAAAAAGAAAGAGAACTGATGTGGAAATGGGTTTAATTTGAAACTAAATTGAGGACATTTGAAAAGGAAAATAGGACGCTCTATTATACATACAAAAGAAAGTAGATTGTTTTTGTGGTTTTATGGGAGGTCTGTACAACCCAGAATTATCTGAATAATGTCAGAGTGTCTCCAGACTGTTATGATAGGATTAGGAAAGAAAAGGTGAAATAAGAGCTGTTCTCTTCAGATAGAGAAGTTCTCACAATCATTGTGCCTTTATCTAATCTATCTAAATGGGAAATGTTGTGTAACACCTGCATTTTGAGGTAGTACAAGTTTCAAATAGCAGAAAACAAGGTGCAATGGCAGCAGCTGGTTCTGTGCTAATGTGCTAATGTTGTGGAATGAGCTCATTAGGCCCCTGCCAGTCCTACAAGGCTTAAGCCACTTAAAGGCAGGTTTCTGTGACTTCTCTTGTGTTTTGCATGGTGGGTTAGGTTGTTCATTGGTTTCAAGTGCCTGAGACGATTATACAAGCTCTGAGATAACGACAGAAACATTTAGAAAGCATGTGTCGAATGTGACAGTTGTGGTGTAAAGCTTTTTGTAAATCAGTGTCAAACTGACTTCCAGACATAAGGTGACGCAGGACACTTGTCCATCCTGCCAACTGGCAAACAAACTCCTGCTGAGCAGGAATTTACAACCCAGTGAATAATGAGCCTAGAGTAAGTGCACAGTGCAGCATCTCATTCAGCAAATTTATGTTCTTCCAGCTGTGCTGCATGTAAAACTGAAGGATGTAAAATGGTCAGTGCAGCTCCGGATTGCAATGTTTTATTCAAAAATGTACTGAAATCTGAACTTATTTAGCAAATTAGGCGAAAAAGAAAAACATTCTTACAAAAAGCAAGACTCAGTTGTGGACAACGTTCGAGACTTAAGCCAACAAACCCAAGCATATGAGGAGCTTGTCTTAAATTTTATTTTTAGGGATCAGCTGAGGCTTACTGTGTTGAACAGCGAATTATTCTTTAATGCGAACCAGTATCAAACCAGTATTATTCATAGTCTTGTGTTATGAGAAATAATAATACATGCCGTTTCCACTCTATAAAACAGAACCAGAAAATTTAAGACAATAAATGCACAAAAGCATCACTATTTGTTTTTGAAGAACATCCAGATAGTATAAAGTCTCTCCCCACATCTGCAGCTCAGATGAATACTAAAAAAAAAATTGTTCATGTTGTGGTTCCGTCTCTGCAGGGTTCCAAAGTTTGCCCCAAAGGTTGGTGAATCATTTGCATATGTGGTTCATGTTTGTATTAGTAACAATTTGTCAGTATTTTAAAGTGCTTTGGGATTCAATGAACTTATTGTTCGTGTGTAGTGTTTAATCACCAAGTGTGGGTCACTTTAATACCAGACAGGACATGTGACCCGACGCCCTTATGGTTCATTTCTTGAATGTTCCTTATTGCAATTGTCAGTGACTGGTATTTTCTGCAGCCTTGACTTATAGATAGAATGTGTGTACAACAAACGAAGCCAAAGGTATTGCAGATGGTACCCATAAACAACTTCCTGTTGTCATTGAACGCCCTGAGCAGTGGAACAATACAAATCCTTGAGTTTTGTTGTGTTCTTCCGGCGTATATTATCTGATGTGGGAAGCAAGGTGCTGCATATTATTTCCTCGCACATTATTGTGTGAGCAAACTTGTCAAAAATCAGGATTTGTGATTAAACTTAAAAAGTGAGAATAATAGTACGGCACTTAAAAGTTTTACTTGCTCTCAAAGTTACTAAAGTTCAATTACAGTTAATTACAATTACTTTTTTTTTTTTTTTTTTTAATTACAATTACTGAGCCTGAAATAAATAACCTAATAAAACATAACCTTCCTCTTGTGTTAGCTTCCTGTTAGCATCTCATATGACAACGGGTCCTAAATCAGCCGTAAAATGCACTAAAAACAAACATATATCATCTAAATTATTTCCTATCTATTGGTTTCCTCGGTAGGCTTCCTGATCAAAGAAAATATAGGTTTTTAATGTTTTTGGTGTGGGTGTCTGAGTATACCCCCAGATTTCCTTTTTTTAAAAAAATTTTTTAAATGGTAAAATGTGGGAAAGGTTGATATGAATCACATTTTAATCATTAACTACATATTGAACTTTACATTGAACTGTAACAAGATTCTCCAGTTTTGCTTGACATTGTAATTGACAATTTTTTTAGAATTTCATGGCAAATACTTTTACAAAGTGAATTATCTGAACTCAATTACAATTAAATTACGATTATGACAGCAACGGACTTTTAAAATTACCCTTATAATTACATCATAATTGTAATTGATTATCAATTACACAATTACAATGATAATTCACCCCAACCCTGACCAGGGTACACCAAATTCTGTAATATTTCTGTCCCACTTGCTCTCATAATTTGATATGAATATTTGCTTACTCAATGTCCCGAAATCATGCCAAAAAGGCCCAATGGGGATTAAAAAGAACAAGTTGAATCTAGAAAATAATTGTATTTTCCAATGCTTAAAATTCTAACCAGGATGCTAAAATCTTACCAAATCTCGCCAGATCAATTACAACCGAGCACTCAGAATTTGTGCTGTACTGTATATGCTAAATACGTTTTGTAGCTCTTGATACACATTAAACCACCTGTGAGAAAATATTATGAAAATGTGTAATAGTTTCCTAAAACATAAACTGTAGTTGTGGGTATACATACAGTGACCGATTCAGGAAGTGAATTCTGTCATTTCCGTCCGTTTTCCCAGTCGTTCTTACAGCACATCAATGCAGTACAAGCTGCTTCCGTTTCAAATGAATTCATTGAAATCCAAGCCCACTTGTTTAATCATCGTCATCACTCTTTTGTATCTGTCTTGGCAGATTCAACCTCTTTGTTTTAGTGTGATCAACAAGCATGGTTTCCACAGCTTGGCTGAGGTCATAACCATGCTTCCTATCACAGGTCTAACAAGAGAACAAAAGCGTCTGTCACATTGCCAGGAACTATTCTTTGTGCCGAGACTAGTGACTTGGCACTCCAATCTAGCTGAAATGGTCGCTGTGGGATTTAATTATGGGAACAGTATTTCAGAGTGACATAAGGAATAAAGCTCAAAGCTAAGCAAGCAATAAGAGTTGTTGATTTCATCACATACAATTACTGATTTCAATAAAGTCAAGTATTTTATTGTAGTCTTATTTTACTTTGTTAGTCAATAACTTGTCATAGTAAATGAAACACGCAACATCTGAAAAATAATATACATTATTCATAACAGGTCACAGCTAATGGATCTGGATCTGCTGTGGCTGTTGGGCACATTTTGGCAAACATCAACCAATATCCTTAACATGAACAGTATTTGGGATGGAGAGAAAACTTTAGAATTGAACAATATTGAAATAATATTTTGTGTTGAAATAGCCAATGACAGATTATATATATGAGGATTAATTGTACCTTAATGGAAAATTATGTAGGCTTACAGCAATGACGACAGCTGTCGTGATTGTTTTATTGTTTCAATCTCGATGATTAATAAAAAAAATGGCTTCTTCTCAACGTATTACGTCGGCAGCTGTTTTGGGAAGGCTGCCAGTCATTTCTGAAGTATGGAGCAGAGCTCTCAACACTCAGACTCATGTGATGAATGATCTTAAAAGAACATTTACACAGAATTGAATCAATCTTGGAGAAGTTGAATGCTCGGCTTGCTAGTTGAAAGGCCACCTTAATGGATTACCTGCTGAGTGACCGGGACTAAAGGCTAATGAAATTGAGCTAGCTTGAATAGAAAAGTTATCATCTGTAGCTCCCAAAGCCAGCCGCTCAAGGTCGTCTCATCTACACCAGGTTGTTGTGCAGAAAGACGCTTTGTCACGCCCACACCCCCCTTCCCCTCCTCTCCCCCACCACCACCTGGAACTTTTTTCGAGGTCGTCACACGTCATCTGACTGTATCAGGAAGGAAGCAAAAGGTTCATACTTCAATGACTTTGTCCGCCCTTCCTTTGTCCTCCTTGCAAGGCCGGTAAATCGTCCACAAGAGGCTGCATGTGCGCGCCCCCCCAGCGTTTGGCAATCCTTTTTTTTTTCTCCACTCTGGAGAAATAATTAGAATAAATTTAATCATTTTGGGGTGACACATGGCAGTCATTTTTAACAGCTTTAACTGTCAAAGTTTGTGGATCAGTTGTTGATTTCCATAAAATTCAGCTTCAGAATCACTGAATGATTATTCAAGATACTAATACACTTCTAATTTCAATAATGTTGACAATATAGCAACATTATTGGCTTGCCTGTTATGAAAATGGCTTTAGCATTAGCTAAAGAAAAGAATGAAAATTAGCATGGTCTGCCATGCTACTTGCTGAGGCAGGTCGACCGAAGAAGAAGTACATTTACGTCAAAGGCCGCTAGACTTGTTATTATGTCACATGACATGCTCAGTGTAGAATCAGCACATTATGATTCTGTCTGAGCTGCATAACTCGACACAACCATCACGTCTCCCCACTTGGGAATGTATGTGTCACATTGATATGCATTCAGGCCTTTTGTGGTACTTAACATACCACTGTGTATCACATGCGTGTGTGTGTGTGTGTGCGTGCGTGCAGTTTTTTTATGGCTTGACCCTGAGGTGATGTTACTCACTCAGTGTGCATTGGTTGGGGGGGGGGGGGGGGGCTTGAACTTTGTTCCACCATGACACAAACCAGACTCAAACCCATGAGACAAACATTTACCATGCATTCTTATTGGCAGGGTCACACACTAAATGATGGGGGGGTCAAACAATAACATGGCGTCATGGGTCTGTCAACAGATGCTTGTTTCAACCACTCGGTCACATTTCCTTTTCCCCTGCGAGCTTTTGTGAAAGGCTTGGAATTTCTGAAATTCAAAAAGTAAGCTTTTGCTTTTACCATATACTGTATATATATATATATATGACTGTCCCTATTTAACCGGGACAGTCCCGGTTTTTCAGAGTTACATCCTGGTCAATTTCCCCCAAATCATTGATTTGTCCCAGTTTTTCACAAGCTCAGTCCCATTTGGTCTGTTGCTGTTGACTGAAAAGACTGAAAGCAGCAGCGCATTTTGCTTAAAAACGTGATCTCTGTCGACTGTGAGCTGTCAATCACAACAGTTGCCATAGTAGCGCTTGCAGTATAAACCAATTAAAAAGCTAAAAATTCTTCCACACTTTTGCAACTTGATACTGATTGGTCAATGGCATTGACAACATTATCTGTTTGCTTTGTTCATGATTTCTCTTTCAACATGCCAAAAAAAAGTTTTTCCGATTATTCAAAGCAATTTTATGTAAACTTGCTTTTTTTGACTGATGGCCATTTAAAATTTGGTTCAGCCATTGGAAGAATACATTCCATCCAAAAGGAAGAAAAATAAATGTCATTTATGTGACCCTGGTTTCTTTTGAAAATCTGTCGTCTTCTTTGGTAAAATTATTGTCCCGGTTTTGAGTTTTAAAAATCTGGTCACCCTACATATATAGCAACTTTTTATGATAAGATGTGGTATATTTGCTTGTTTACCAGATCTGAGTCAATTGCATTAGGCTTGTCAGAAGCTTTCAAGTCCAAATTCCTCATCTGAACCGCATGACTCAGCTATTTGAACTTCATGGACCATGAACTTGTGTGCCTTTGCTCTTAGGAAAGCCCTTGTCGTCAGCGATCACGCTTCTTTATGCACAAAAACATCCTCTCTCCCTCTTGGGGGGTTATATTTATTATTTCAGATCCTTAACCAATCTTATCTCAGATCAGATTACTAACATGTGTTTGTGTAGATATGTTTTCTCCAAATATTTCCTGACACAATAGATGTCAGCATGGATTTGTGATGGTAGAAGGCATTAGACGACAGTGTGGGGTCTGTCCGTGGGTGTTCTGGTATGAAGACAAATAACCTTAAAGTGTGGGACAATATATCCTTAAAGGCCAGAAGGAGGATTATTCATCAACATTTGACGTACAGGGCGATCTTCAACAGGAAAGTCATCCTAAATGAGCTCCTCCATGTGTATTTAAAGTCACAGACAGTCATTTTAGTTTTTAAGCTCTCAATGGGCCAAAGTGCTCACATTTCAAATAGCCTGGTATGGAATAGTTCAGTTTTTACTCCCTCTTTTTATATAAAAACAGTTTGCAATATAATACTGATGACTTAATGACATTTAGTAAAAAATGTACTAAAAAAGAGTGATTCAAGTTGACAGAACATTTGGATGTTGTAACCTCAACTTAAAGAAGAACAAAAAAAAAGCCAGTGTTTTTCTTTGTTTATCTTAATAGTGCTCATATTTAAAGTTGAAAGTTTGTTAGAAAATATTTGCTTTCAGCTGCTGTCAATCAATAGATGGAAACATTGCAACCCCTGTAACAAAAAAAAAACCCCCAAAAAACTTTATATCTCGTGAATTTTTGCTTCTAGTAGTAGAAATCGGCAATAATTTGGTGCTTAGTTCTTCTTCAAATGCAATGCTTTTTCAATGTTTACCCACTGACTCTTTTTTAAAGTTTTGGATAGTTATTAACAATTCCTACATGGCTTTGAATCTACTTCTGTGATGAACTGTCTGATAAAGTACACCCCCCATTAGAATTCATCATGGTGTGTCCCAAAGCCAAATCCGTGAGAACTACTGTCATTGGGTGTTACAGGAAGAGCGATGTCATTATGACAATTTATATTTTGATAAATATTATCCAACTTGACAGCTGGCCTATGTTTTACCATTGATCCCCAGCTTATGGTTTATACGGATCCTCCCCAGTTTTTGGTTCTCAAACTTGTTTTTATAGCAAAGACGTGTATTAGTGTATCAAATTTTACATGACACATTTACTTGTTGACTTGGTCTTTTAATGAAGGTAAAATTATCTACGTTGCACTTCACTGGTAATCCTCCATGTGGAGCTTATGTGCATATAAAATTAATTACATTTTTTTTTTTTTTATTCGGTTTTTTAGAAACATTAATCAATTTGTTTTTCAGAAAATATTTGTTTTTAAATCCTGTGAGGAAACAATAAAGACTAATAAAGAAGAAAACCATAATTAAACAATGTAGTATGTCAAATAAAAAAATTCATTTAAAATAATGAGTAAACTACAATTAAAAGGTATATATAAGTTGCAGAGGTGACCCGATCCGATATCGACATTGGATATCGGTCCGATATTAGCCTGTAAACGAATATTGGATAATGGATGCAAATTTCCGGATTATCTGATTTTTTATTTTTTTTATTCATTTTTTATTTATTTTATTCAATTGTAAAATACTGTAGATATTATGTTGAAGTTTGAAATGTAACCAATTGGTGAATAATAAATGGGTGAGTTTTTCTCATACCTACTGTACTGCTGCTGACTATCAATTGATCAAGCCTTTACTAACATACCACACTACAGAATCAGTAATTATCATTTTTTATTAAAGAAAAATATGTTTGATTCATGCGGTATCGGCTGACACGCAAAGGCTGCAATATTGGTATCATATCGGAAATGAAAAAGTTGTATCGGGACATAATAAGTTGTACTGACATGGATTATTCTGACTGCTCCTTTTTATTTATTTATATTATTTCACATAAAGATGAATGAGAGCAGCATTAATGTCCCCCAATTTTCCCTCAGGAATCAATATTTAACTGAATCTGAGCAGTTTTATTGATTAAGTTTTGATCAACTTAAATTAAGTGGAACCTAAAAGGGTAAAGGGCCACATTTTTACGAATAGAAAGTGAGAAAAAAAAAAAAATACAAAAAAATCCCAAACATTTGAGGTACAGTTTTAGGTTTCAAACCTCTGGATTTAAAACCATTAGGAGTTTGATGTATACAATTTTGAAGGATCTCAAATGTCCAGAGTTCTGCTTCCATTCATCCCATTTTGATTCAAAAGCTTAGAGTGGCCCCTCATTTCATGCTGTCATTGTTGCTATAGCTTTTGAAGCGTAAACCCAGTAAACCCAGAGTTCTGCCCAAGGCAATCTTACAAAAAATATAAAAAAGCTGCTTTTGTTGGATTTGGTCTCCGTGTTGATTTTTCTTTTCTCCTTCTTTTGTTGACACTTATAATAGGTCTCTCTGTTTTTTTTCCCTTTTTTCTGGTGTGTGTACGTGTGTGTTTGTGTGTTTGAATGTTATCTTTAGGTAACACCTGGAAGCAAAGCAGCCCAGGGTGACATTCGTCCAGGCGACACTATCCTCGCTATCAACGGTGACAGCACTGAGCTCATGACACACATGGACGCTCAGAACAGGATCAAAATCTGCACACGTCAGCTCACCCTCAGCATCTACCGGTACGAAACTGCAAAAAAACACAATTTTGAACATCCCTTCAGTAGATCTATGCAGCAAACACTATTAGGGATGTCCTGATCCAATATTAATTGTTGATATTAATCCGATATCAGAAAAAAAAGCAGAGTATGAGATTATGTTAGATTTAGGGTGCTTAGGGGGTGCTTAGGTTTACCTTGGATTTCATTAACTCAGTCTTTTTCAAACTTGGGAACTTTAGGGATTTGTAATCTATTGGTTTTACACATTCACTGTAATTCACGTTCCATAATTTCTTCTACATTGTTCTTTTTTCTATAATTCTGTTTTATGACATATTGCATTTTTTTTTTTTTAATTAAAGTGTCCTTGGGTGGCCTGAAAGGCACTTTTAAATAAAATTAATTATTATTATTATTATTATTATTATTATTATTATTATTATTATTATTATTATTATTATGTTGGCCTGCTTCTAAAATAGATAAATCATTTGTTTTTTTATGGTCTTTTAATTTAATTTTTATTTTTTATATTCAATTGTAGAATATGCTAATGTTGAAGTTAAACTAGGGGTTATTTTACACTTAAAAAATAAAAAGGATATATTTAAATTGTTTTTGTGGTGTTGTAATTGAATTAATTAATTAATTTCATTCAATGGTAGAATATTATTATGTTTAAGGTTCAAATGTATGTAATCCCACTATTGTTCTCTGTTTGAGTATTATCACTCAATCGAGCCTTTTCTAAGATTCCACACTACAAAATAATTAATACAATTATGTGTGATTCGTCCAAATATTAAATTTATATCGGCCGATACTCAAGAATGTAATATCCGTATTGTATTAGAAGTTAAAAAAGTTGTGTCGGAACACCCCTAATGACCATAAATCATTGGTTTTCACCATAGATTATGAGTTTTCATGGGAATTTCACCATTCTAAAAACCTGAATGACATGCTTTCATACAAGCCATGAACATACACTATTTGTGTGTGTGGTGGGGCTGTCCAGCCTGAGTCATAGCGACAGATGACAGCTTTACGATAGTCCATACTGCCCCTTCAGAGCGCCATCAAAGTCAATGAGGCTTAAACATACAACGAGTCAGAGGGCGACCTTTTACAAATAGACTTCACAGCACAATAATTTGCTACTTCATGAGATGGAAACTTGTTTTCCACATTTGTGTCTATTGCATCCCTTTCAGACTTTGGCACGGTTTGACCTTAAGCAGAGGATGTGAGTAACATGTCCCTGTCAACATGTTGTAGCTGAATGGAAATCATCCTTGAAGTAATTAATGACATATGAGGCAGAAGGGGAAGGGGTCAGGGGCTTTAGAACCAAGGGAAAAACTGAAATGTCAGTTACTTTCCGCATCTCTATTACATGGTTGCTTTGGGTTGGAAAAGTGTAGAAGGAATCTGGCAACCGCTAAAAACGCTGCTTGCAGATGGAGAACACTGTGTGGTTTCAGCCAGAGTTACATGTGACATTTGCCAACTGGTGCTTCAGCTTTTCAGCTCTTTCCTTCTAGGGCAACAAAACGTCAAGTCTCTCCTCTTTCATCTTCATCTATTTTTCTTCCCTCTCTCAGTTTCTCTCTCTCTCTCTCTCTTATCTAATAACAGTAGGCACTCAGAGCATGAAGTTGACCTGTAGTTACAGTACAAAAACAGCACTACTTCTGGAGTAATTGCAGCCTAGCAAGGCGAACAAAAGCAGTGATAGTCCACGAGCATTTAGTCAGAACCATTTATTTGTATATTAAACAGGTATACAGTTGAATTGTCTATTTACTGTATATTAAGGTCAAATCAGTGTTTTTAAAATAAACCTAAAGCGATCCTGGGGTTGTAAGAATAACTTATCACACATCGTAAAATACGGTTTTGATGAATGCAATAACAATGGCAGTTAAATTTAGGGTGCTTACGTTAACCTTGGCTTTCATTCGCTCAGTCTTTTTCAAACGTGGGAACTTTAGGGGTTCGCAATCTATTCGTTTTGGGCTTACAAAATCATTTTTAAAAACGTGTTGCGGCATAGGATGCAAAAAAGCAGAAAAAGGCATGTCTATTCCTCTAAAATAGATCTAAAACACACAAGGCTTGACTTCAAATATCTTTGACTGTTGTGAGTTTATAAAGTAGTTCTTGTAGCAAAGTGTCATTGTAGGGTTTTGAACTTACTGTACACTATTGTTTTTTCTCACTGACCTGTTTAAAATATTTCTCCAATATAGAACCATCAAAGAAAGCTTTGTTGTACGTGATCAGCCCTTCTTAATTTCCTTTAACAAAGCCATATAACTAGAGAGTGGACAAGGCAAGCAGCTGGAATTTGACCTTTCCTTGGGATATAGCTTGAATAATGACAGCGTAAGCTGCTCTGCTGCTGGACAGGAGGAGGATATGGCATGTCCGGGAGAATGGTATGCACCTTTGGCTCCAGTGCACGGAGCTGAAATGACCTGCTTGTGATGGGAAAGGAGAGCAAAGAAGAATAGCTGCTGTTACAGTAATGTTGATCTGGAACTTTTGGATATTGATTAGAGACAAGCAGTCCATAAGAAGTTTAGAGGAGAAGTAGAAGTTAAAGAGGAGAATCATTGGCCGTGTTTCCGTTTTCGCTAAATAAAAGCGATATTTCTAAATGTCGACAAAGTACAATTGCGCTTTGAACGTGTTTCCATTGAAGGTTGTTTTAGTCCTCCTTATAACACTCCGTATTCCTTTGTTGTTTCACGTCTAATGTGGCAGTAATAATTTTAAAGTATAATGCTAAGAAATGTCCCGGACTTCTCTTTTGTTTACACGTACCGCACCATGTTTTCTCATAGAGCAGTGGTCATATGACCACGTACGTCACGTTCTGTGATGTGCATTTGCGGAAAAAGTGTTCCCATAGCGCTTTTGCGACACATTTCAATATCGTATGAAATACCTCCTCATGGAAGCGTAAAAACTTTTTAGCGATATTTAGGTGTTTTTTTCGAAATTCAAGTGTTCCCATTGTCAGTTTTTATTGCACTATTTCGATTTTTCAAGTTTCCAAGAGTAATGGAAACACAGCTAGTGATTCACAAGCTTCTATCCTATGTTTTTTTTTGTGCTTATTTAATTCTTCCAATGTGAAGAGCAGCTCTGGACATGATCCTGCTGTTTTCCACTTTATTGCCTGCTGTAAATAATGCTTTTCTAACATACAGTAAATGAGTAAGAAATATACAAGATCTACTCCCTAAGAAATGCTATGCTATATCCCCTGTTGTAATAGGCCATCAAGAATGAAAAGTTACAACACATTTTTTTGTCGAGCCCAAATGCCAAATGCACATCATTGTTAGCACTTCTTTCATAAATTTTGTAGTGTTTCCCGTCAAGGAGAAAAATAGGTCAGAGCGTTGGCTGATATCCCCACACAAGCACTTTTTATGTTGCCAAATTGTCTAAAAGCTTATAAAGGACAAATAAAAGGATTTATGGGCTGTGAAAAGCCATCGGTTTGTTTCATGTATGTCAGTAGGTAAAGCTTTAAGACCTTTGTTAGCGTTTATCTTGTCAATGGGTAGTTCGTGTTCATCTAAATATGTGTATGCATGTTTCTGATTGGCATTCATTTGCAATAAGGGATTTTCAGTCTTTGGAAACTTTTTTTGTGGGTTTCAGAAATAACTGTGAAAATTTAAAACTGCACCCATCTATCCAAGAGTCATCATATTAAAAAGGGACTCAGGGAATCCATGCTGATTCACAAGAAATTCATATTTTTGGAGAACAGCCTTTCTCATTAAAACGGTCTGTCATAAAATACTCCAAAAACTCACAAGAAACCAGAGACCTGTAATTTAGTGCTCCTACTGGTGACCTAATATGTGCGTCTACACGTCTGCTGTGAACCAAAATTACAGTTCACTGGATGCATTGGAGTTTGAGGTCTTGTATAACAGAAGAATGTTTCTTTGTAATGGGCCCGTGTGTGTGACTTTCATAGCTCACATATTTCTGAAGTTTTATAGGGGCTATCAGCATCTGGGGCTTTTGTTCGGTGAACCAGTGTTTTCATTAAAGATGAATGAGTGGCATCATTAAAAAAAAGTATTTCATGTTAAGATATGTGCACTCTGGAAGTTTTTTCTTTCCTATTTCAAACAAACACAGAGGTTTCTTAAGGGGGTTGTTAAAGTATAACTTTTTTAGTTAATGCATTGAAGCATAATATACAGAGAAATATATTGATTTTCAAAACTATTTGGTTTGTAACCAAAACTAAAGAAAGCTACTACTCATGTTTGCACTGATTGGCATTGAGGCCAATTAAACTCAACGGCAAAAACAAACAATAAAACAATCTTATTTACAAAATCCATTCACACTTTTCTACCTTTTTGCAAATAATGCATAGAGATGTTTACTTGGATCTTTCAAAGGTTCGAGTTATTGATAATTTCCAGAAAAACAATTCAACTTAAATCAGCATCTGTGGCAGTCAATGGTACCTTTACCAAAATAGACCCACCATTGTTTTTTTTTTTAATATGTGCTTTATTAAGTTAAAGTATATTTCCCACTGATTACAATCCCCAATAGCCCTTAATAGAGGTGTTGTTTATCTTTCTTCCTGCATTGGTCTGTACAAACATCTGGACCAGAACATTTCTAATCATGATGTCAGATCAGATGACAGGGTTCCTCTTAGAGTATATTGTGTCTTTTCTTGTCCACTATGTATAGCCTCAAAGTCAGAGTCTGTAAAGACATGAACCAGCTGAGGATGAAGCTTTTTAAACTATGTTCCTGACCCTCAACATGCTGTTACCCAATGTTGACCATTAATCATCATCTTCTCCAGATATTGTCTCTTTATCTTGTTTCATTATGACTCTTCCATTGCACCTTTATCCCAGCAGTTGCTCTGTCTCTTGCAGAAAGCCTCTTGGCTTCATCGGCCTTAAAGATGGATTGCGGTGGTTGAGATGAGTGTTTTCACTACTTGTCAGTTCCTTGGAAAGAGTTGTGCTGGGGTGGCAAGTTAAATGTGGCGAGAAATGACTCAAGACTCTTGGATTTACAGTGACTGTGCTTAATGCTCTCTCTCTCTCTCTAGCACTTTTTTTGGTCCTTTAAATACTCACTGTGCTGTCATTTCTAAATGTATCCTTACATGGGAAAGAAATATTTGGGTTTTGTCTAGACTGGTGAAGGCGGAGGTGCTTTTAGTTTCAAGCTTTCAATCAAAGTGTAGAAAAATATCACAGACAAGCATCGACCATCAGTTTTGTCATTAAAGGGGGATTAGCTTGTGCTTTATACTAAAACTGATACATCCCCTTTTAAATACAGTCACTTGAGTATGCATAATATTCTACAGAATTAAAAATAAAGTCTTAATTTTGGATTTATTTCATGGATAAAACATGAAATTAGATTTTCGATCAGTTTATTATGTTGGCAGCAGGAAAGTAATGTCATATAAATGTCAAGTTGTCATATTCACCTAAATTCGCCGAAAAATCACATTTGTAGACAGATAGCCTAGTGTAGTATTGCATAGTTTCCATGTGAATTACCACATGTACCCTTGATTTATGTTTTTTTCCTCCCAAAAGTATCCATCTTCTTTCTGAAGACCCAACTGTAAAAATAAATGTGATTTTAAATTCAGGCTAGTCAGTGTTAGCTGGGTTGGGGTTAAGCTCTTGGAGGTCTTGCGCCCCCGCCCCGACCTCGTCTCCCTCGGCCTCTTGGCGCACCCCCCCCCTCCTGGATCTTCGTCCTCGGGATGAACAGGACACGGGCTCGTAGTCCATATCAGACCCCACAAGACTCTCCTCTTCAAAGCTCTAAATGCACCAGTAATAAAAAAAAACATCAGCTTAGATGCTACACGATAGCTTGTTTATTAGCCTGCAGCATAATAAAGTTAGCTATAGAGACGCTCGTAACGTAACAGAGACACAAAAACATAATCCTTGTATTACAATTGGCTTTACACATTCTTTTATAAATGTTTACTTTAAAGGCACACCGCTGACTATTTGACCTAAAGAGTTGACCCATATGAGTTATTTTAAATGATTCCTCAGATGTTCCGAGCGGGGCATCCCTCTTGAAATACCGACCATGTAAGTTTGGAGAGACGGACCATCCTTGGCCAGGTCATGTGACCTGGAAAATGCTTGGAGAATGTTTCACTTTACGGCAGTGACCACAGGCTTGAATATACACAGTTCCCATATGAAGTCACAACATATGGGCATTTCCCGACCTGGCACCATTGTTTGTTGATTTTTGCAACAGTGCTGCGGCGCTTGTGGCCACTAGGGGCGCTTGACGTGAAAATACAGGTCTAGCGCCCCCTAGTGGCCAACAGTTACACAGTGTGCTTTTAAGTAAATAGATTTTCACTTACCGGTGGTGAGTCTGACATAGTGGGAAAAAGTGCAAATCTTCTTTTCTAAAGTAAGGTTGTATTAGCGATGCCGACACCAACTTGTAAACAGAGCTGTGCACGAGTAAAACTGGGCTTGTGCACGCTCTCTCGCACATGTTTAAAAGGCATTTCCTCTTGGGAACAGGTAGAGTGTTACGCTTGTGCATTTTTTCAAAAAGTGGAGAGGGCATTTCTTTTATAAACTTTGGGAAAATCCTCCTCTATACCTTTAAGAATTTTCAATTAGCATTTAGCTAATTGAAATTGGTGGTGGTTGTTTTAACAATATAGTTTATTTATTGAGTGAAATTATGAAAGTAGCATTTGCTAGTACCAACATACTGTTGCTGTTTATGACAACATACAGTACAAGTATTCATGGTGCCTGGAATATAGACAGGGTGATTGTTTTGGCCACTCACCCCGAGGAACAAAGAAAATGGATCATATGCTAATTAAACGGCCGTGACTTTTGCAAACTTTAGATGATTCTGTATCATATACAGTAAAGCCAGTGCTCATCAAGCTTCTATTTCTTTGTACTTTGTTGTTGAAGATCCCATTCAAAATCTAGATATTTCCTTCTTTATCATTTTGTAAAACAAGATAAAACATAGTAACTCGTTCTTCAGTACCACCCGATGTTGACATATACAACCAAGTACATTTGGGAATTAATTTCCAGAAATAAGGAAGAATAGATAAAATAATGAGTAAGATTAATTTAATTATTAGAGTAATGCATTGGGAAAGATGGAACTAAAAGATCATATTGCTTTATGTGGTATACAAAAACAAAACAAAACACCCAAATATGACCATCTTAGACACACCCAGCTTTCACTAGTACCACTGCTGCTTCCAAAATCTCCAAATGCATCTTTTTTTTTGCAATTGATAGGCAGTGTTGCAGAACAAGACGTTTGAAGTACAGGCATAATCCTTCATTCAAAAGCCTCCCAGTGACCTCAGGTCTGTCAACAAGGCCTTCACAGCTACTGTTGAAAAGAAGGATTGGCTCCTCACGGAGAAAACCTTTAATATCTCAGGTTACAAAATAACACAGAAGCAGTTTGAGCTGCGTCTGATGTGTGATCATGGGTGGAAAGTTGTCTCTTTTTTTCACATCAAGGAAAGTTTTTTGGATGAACCCTATAATGAAGTGCCTTTTAATTTGAAGTTGCTGGCTTTTCTGAACCAGGCTCCCGCTATATTCCAGTGCAGCCAAAGAAAACTCATCTACTCAATCATCATATTGCAAGTGGCAAGTTAGGGAAGGGAAAATATGACCAATTGAGAAAAAAAAAAAAACAAAATACCCCAAGATTTTTTATTAAGTGTTAGTGATATGGTCTATGAATTAAGGCTCAGAAAATATGCGTACATGAGTAAGTATGAGAAAAAGAGAACTTTGTTCTCTCACCTAATGTGGTTAGAACCATTTTTAAGTCATTTTAAACTCAAAATTATATATGTTCATTAATGTAGCCATGGTTTTCTATTACGAGCATCTGAAAGTTGGCATAACTTGCATTGTTTTCACGTGTCAAATCTCCAAAATTAAACCCATTACCATCAAAACTAACATCAGTTAAGTTAAAGATGTGGTGTTATTGTATTCCACATATTAAAAAAAGTTATTAAAAACACTAAGAACTGTGTTGGTCCACCTTTAGCTGCAACAAAGAATAGTAAGAGTTTTACCAAAAACCAGAGGAAGAGCTTGCATTACTGCAACAGCTCACAGTCAGCTTTAGGATTGGTTTTAAGATCTTTTTATTGGTTTTTGAATGTCTCAATAACTCGGCTCCATCCTATCTCTGCAAATTTTTATCTTATGAACCCACATGAACCCTCAGTTCCTCTGGCACAGACTTTTTAGTAATTCCCAGAGAAAATTAAAAAATAAAACCCACAGCACTATGCTACTGGTCTGTAGAACAGCCTGCCAGAGAGCCTTGGAGGGTTATAGAGAATATAAAGACTTTTAAGTCACAATTCTTTTCACAAAGTATCTGCTTTTACTGATTTTTTTTGTTCCTTTTACTCCAGTTTTTACTCTGTGGGGCTGCATTAGCCTGCCTGTCATAAGGTACTTCCTCACCTGTTGCTCCACAACCAACCACAGAAATTACACTTTTATCCTAACGGTGTATTTCAACTGTCTGGTTTATGGGGGCTGTGGGTGGCAGGGTCTTTTTGGGATGTTTTTTTTTACTCTTTGTGTTGCTTTACGTGTATTAAAAGGGCTATAAATAAAGGTTTGATTGATTGATGAACAAAATTAAATCTATTTAGGTTACATGACAGGTGTGTTGTATCATTCATTCAAGAAAGCAGAGCCAAGGGAAATTTGGGTAGAGACAATCAAAGGGTTGATGAATGTGAGAGAGCAGTTTGGTGTGCATATAAACTTACATGTTCATTAGTGTTATACGGGAAGTGGAACAAAAGAAGGGACACGTTTCCTGAAATAAACCCGTTTGCCCTGAAATTTCACAAACTGTTGCAAAATGTAAAAGACGGGAAAACGTCCCTGCCAAACCAGCATTTATGGTTGATGTTGGCTAAATATTTTTGAAATCCTAAAATTGCCACCTTTTGACATATTGATTTACACTAAGGTCTATCGTACAATTTGACCACAAACTGCTGGATTCCTCACCATTCCCACACACATTTAAAAAAAAAAAAACTAATTTAATATCATTATGAATTAGTCATTATAGTTTGGCCTTTAGCTCCTTCAATTAGCTGTTTGTGTGGTAACCATCCCAACCAAACATAAACAAGAAGGATTTGGTTGAGTTTCATCCCACGCAGACGTTTAGCACATCCGCCTGACACTCGGCGCCACACAACAGTATCCTTGATAGCAACACCTCCGCGATTCATATCTGAAGCATTGCCTCAGCTCAGCCATCTCTGTGCCAGCTGCAGGCCAATGACCTCACTTCTTTATTAATTTCATCCCTAACGCCTTCAGCCCTTCACACACACACATGCTGTCCTTTAGTTTATCTGCAATATCCTGGTTACTGCTGCTACTGGGAGTAAATAAAGCGTTTATCATCTTCTAAGGCCTTTCATTTTGTGCCCTTTGATTAAAGAATATGGTCTTTAATGTGTACACAAGCAACAGGTCATGCTATTCTCAAAGTGTAGCATTAAAAACCTGCAGCCACCAGTAAACTCGTAATCTTTCTTCGTCAGAATAAAGGTGTACTTTAAAGTTCCTATGTCATCATTTTGGATGTCCTATGTTGCATTTTTTTCTCCAAAGAAAATCATGCAAATACCAGGTGAGAAAATGCATAAATTTCTTTGTATCAGTGCACCATGTTGATGATGTCAGATGGGAGGGTTCCCTGTGCTCTGTCAATTTAAGGCTTTACACATGGCTAAAGCACATGAAACTCTCTCTACTGGAAAACCAAATTTCCAGTTTTTCATGCTGGAATGCTAGTGAATCGGAGCACGAGTTAGCAATAGACAGTAGGCTTGAGAAATTCATTCAACCCTTCAAGTATGAATCCTACCATTTGGGCTATTAGCCTACAAAGAGGGCCACATACAGTGTATTTATGTTGTCGGCATATATATATACCCACAGCGTTCACTTGGCTTAGCCTACAATACCGGATATTAACACCAGAAAAATCAGAGTAAGAGAAGCGACTGGGACCAAGCACGACGGGCTTTTACATATGATCCACGGGCCAGGCCTGGATTAAAAGACAGTGTCTAAGAAATCTTCTGCTTATTCGCATCCACATTGTGTGAGCAAAGTCATGGAGGGATGCAAAAAGTATTCTGTATGCAACATTTCCCACACTTCCCTCCACTGAACACACATTCAGTGCTGGGGTATTCCCTCTATGCTCTTTGCAACTGAGGGAATTCCGGTTTCTTTTTCTCTACTTATTGATATGCCTAAATCTAGTGAATCATCTCGTTGGATCTTAGGTTGCGGTTGAAGGGGGTTTGAAGACAAAGAGGTGGCATTTCGGGTGTGCAGAGTATAGTAACAGGACAGGAACCTGGGATTTTCTGGGTCTGGAGTTAGCATGCAAGCTCGCCAAGTTGTATGATAACCATTTCGTCCTGACTCTTGGCAAATATTGATGTGGTTACCTTCCCTTGAAGGCCTCGTTTCAAAAGGGTGTTAATTGAAAAATAATTTTTCATAAACTTACTATGTGCTTACAGATGTATCTTGCTCCTGAAAGTTTCTCTAAAATCAAATTGTCAGCTTTAAAGACGCTGAAATATTACTTTATTTGTTAACGTTGGATAGAAGCTACAAGTTATTTTGTGAAGCATATTTTCCATCCCACAGTCCTTCAATAAAGTCTCCTTTTACATTTTTTAATTTACAATCCAAACTTACTTTACTTAGTTTAGAAAACTGCCACTCAAGCTTAATGTGGTCTAAATAAGTGGTTAAAATGAAAATCAACTCCTCAGTAAAATTAATTGAAGAGCTTACAAGCTGTAGATGTATCTGATTGACTCATCTCATTCTCTCATGGATATTGTCTTTCAGGTCGGGATCAGTAGACAGAGTTTGGTCGCCTACAGTTAGCGAGGATGGCAAGACAAGCCCCTACATGGAGTCTGACTCGCAGGTAACCCATGTTTACTCTGGATTTCCTCATATTATGAAATAATGAAGATGAGGATACTGTCATAATTTACCTCTACACACAGGCTTACAGTTCAGAAACAATTATAGACCACAAGCTTTTTTTTTTAAGGTAACTTGTATTTTGTATCGTCTTGTGTTGTTATGATTAGGTTTTGTATAGCTAATCGTATTAGCCACAAGGGGGGCTAAGTTACATTTGATGTCATAATTTTGAGGTATGAAATACTTTTTGCGAGTGTTAGGTCTCCCCTCTCTGTTTATGTTGTCAACAAAACACATGGAAACTGGCTCAGCTCTGGATCCATAAATTGCACGTAAACTATCATTCTCATAATTGTGAATGAGATAATGCATCTCACTGTTTGCTGCAATAGGCTCGACATAGACTCTTGATTGTTCTCTAAAAAGTGTGAGCTGCCAAACGGGGAAATTCAAGACATGATGAACTCTCACAGATGCTCTTTTTTTTTTTCAAGTTTTCCACTACTGGCAGGGTAGCAGGTTTCAGAGGGAAGGGAGATCAGTAGGTTTTTGTGTCTGCTGTGAATGCATATATTCTGTGAGCATCAAGACTGTGGGTGTGACAATGAGCACTGTGTGTGTCAGATATGCGAGAGATAACCATTTGTCATGTATTGTTTTGGGGTAGCTGTGGAAACAGGAGACGCATGTGGAGATGGATTTATGTGTCTCTTGTCCTTTGCAGTGGGAATCTATCCTTGTCTAAAAGGGCAGAGCGGGTAGTCAAAGAGCGGAGGGGAAATGTATCCGTCTATCTATAAGTAAATGTACAATGGATTAAAAAGCATTGATTTGTGGTACAATGGCAAAAGGGAGAAAGTTTTAGTGTGAATTATAATAATTATTCTGGCAGTTACAAGAGAAGCTCACTTCTGGCAGTGCAGGAGTTTTCATGTAAGTCGACATATTTTCTCTTAATCTCTTTCCCACCAGAGTTCAAGATACTGTATGTATGATTTATTAATTTGTTTCTCCAAGAGAAGCAGGATTGAATAAAAGTAAGCAAAACTATTTAAAGGCAAGGCCTGTCAGCTAACCTGATACGTTAGCTACAATGTAGAATCAAGAGTGAACAGTAAGTGGACTATTTTGTCAAGAGACACCCAGTTCTTATAATCAGACCGACAGAAAGTGATGTTTTGCCTGCTGCCCACAGTTTTCCACGAAAAGCCATTCTTGATGTCTGTGTGATGCACCTAATGTATTCAACTTATCAATCAAGCTCAATTTTTACTTTGCCCTTCTTTTTTTTTACTAATCAACTGATGGTCCCAAACTGCCATTAAGTTTCATGGCCCTTAAACACTTTACCGCTGCAATAACCTCTTAACCAGTGTTTTTTTTCTTTTCTGGGCTTTAAAAATGCCCTTTAGTGTCACATTTTAATGGATTCAACTTGAAGTACAGCTGGAATTCCCTAAGTCAGTGCCATGCCGGCGTCACGCTTAGGTGGTCTCATCTTAACATGAAAAGAGGAAACATCCACTCCCCGGGGTCATAAAAAAGAACAAAGCTTTCCTTTTTTGTTCCCTTTGGTAGACATTACAGCTTGAATTCCCCCAACAAAACACATTGTTCTTTGGTCCCCAAACTATATTGTAAAAATGTCTTGCTTCTGTGTCTTTCATTTCAAATTCTCACCTTGACTCTATACATCGGAACAATAAGCAGAACCATCAGAAGGTTTCAGTTACCATATTTAAAATTCCCTATTTTGACTGAAAGGCTGCTCTGAAAAGTCTGTGGGTTTCAGTACCTAATTGAAAGTAATTAATTTTAGTTTAAAACGGTATGAGTTCAAGCCTCGATAGGGTTTCCTTTCATTATTTTTTACTTTTCTTGATCTAGTTTTGTTTGGATCTTGGTAATCTGTTTTGATGATCAGTTTTGTTTGTCTTGTAGGTTTAACTCTTTCTGTTTCTTGTCACTAAATAGTTAATCTTTGTACTATTGTATTCTGGTTTTAGTTCTTCTGACCAGGTATGGAATGGGGGTACAGCAACAGTTTGGATTAATGCATTTTCTTTAGTCTTTTTGTAGGAAATTTGCATGTTCTTCCTTAATGTAGGCCTACTTGAGTTTCATTTCCAGAAAACATATCCTCCACGTGTTTATTGAAGGTATTATACTGAATATAAAGTATGACTGGGACCTGTAAACCTAACCTGAACACATGGGTTTGGAATAAATAATTTAATGAGGAATTTATTAACTTAAGAGTTTGGTTCTTGCCCAGACTAGATGTGTTTACCTGTACTGTCAAGTTTAATTCATAGTAAATCACCTATATTTTCAAATGAAAATGAAAATAACTGAAGAAAAAAATGCCTTAGCAGTGAAATGACTGAACATCATCTACATTTCAAAGCTTGCATATCAGTTTTACTTCTGGAATGGTTTGTTCATGCAACTGAAATCTAATACGGAGAGTGACTGGAATTTCAAGTTTTCCAAATGCCTTCAATTAAACTAGTCAGGAGCAGCTTCCAGTTGGTGGGACGTGACCACAGTCAATGTTAAAGTCAACTTATTGGCAACCAGTGTCAGAAAGTTTTCATGGCAGCTAGCCTACTATTGTAGCGATTGTCATTGTAACCGGGTATTATTGCCGTGTGGAAAGAATGAGGCTCGCCAATGAGGAAGTGAAGAGGTCTGGTTCACACGTCATTCTGGTCTTCCAGTCTCGGTCCCTGGAGCTGACAGCTGAAAGTGAGCTCTTAAGGCTGAAATCGGTTGGAGCTGACAGAGAAAGTCCTTGCATGACTTTTTACCAAGTGTGCGCAGAACTGATTTTCCTAGTATGAACCAATGTAGTTTTAAATAGTAGTTAGAAATTATCACAAAGTACAAACATTTAATTTCATAATATCAGCATCAAATTTAGCTCAATTTTAATACGTTTTGGGTAAATTGTGTTAAGCATTATGAGGTTAAAGAAAAGGGTTTGATGGCATGCCAAAGCATGTCAACTGGTCCAAACACTACATAATCCCTTGTTATTGAAACTTAGCCCAGTAGACCATTTTCACCAAGTGTCTACAGACGTCTTAAGAGCAGCTCAGCAAGGAGTCACAATCATCCTTTTGGATCACAAACGCGTGACCCCTCTTATTTGGTTGTTTGTGTTCACCATTAGCCGGTAATCCCCCTGAAATGTCAAAATCTGGTTCGAGAGGTTTTTTTGATGAGACTTTCCTGTCATGGTTGGCTGTCGGCATCCAGAGAATAGATGGAGAAAGAGCAGCTGTTGGAGTTGTTACCGTGAACAGTGGGTATGGAAAGTATTCAGACCCCTTTAAAATTTTCACTCTTTGTTTAATTGCAGCCATTTGCTAAAATAAAAGTTTCTTTTATTTCTCATTAATGGACACTCGGCACCCCATCTTGACAGAAAAACCAAAAATGTAGAAAGTTTTACAAATAATCAAAAAAGAAAAACTGAAATATCACATGGTCATAAGTATTCAGACCCGTTGCTCAGTATAGAGTAGAAACAACCTATTGAGCTTGTACAGCCATGACTCTTTTTGGGAATGATGCAACAAGTTTCTCACACCTGGGTTTGGGGATCCTCTGCCGTTCTTTCTTGTAGATTCTGTTCAGTTCTGTCAGGTTGGATGGTGAACATTGGTGGACAGCCATTTAAAGGTATCTCCAGAGATGCTCAATTGGGTTTAGATCAGGGCTCTGGCTAGGCTAGTCAAGAATGGTCACAGAGTTGTTCTGAAGCCAGTCCTTTGTTATTTTATCTGTGTGCTTAGGGTCATTGTCTTGTTGGAAGGTGAACCTTCAGCCCAGTCTGAGGTACTGAGCACTCTGGAGGAGGTTTTCTTCCAGGATATCTCTGTACTTGGCTACATTCATCTTTCCTTCAATTGCAACCAGTCGTCCTGTCCCTGCAGCTGAAAAACACCCCCATAGCATGATGCTACCACCACCATGTTTCAATGTTTGGACTGTATTGGGCAGGTGATGAGCAGTGCCTGGTTTTCTCCACACATACCACTTAGAATTAATGCCAAAAAGTTTAATATTGGTCTCATCAAACCAGAGAATCTTATTTATCATAGTCTGGGAGTCCTTCATGTGTTTTTTTGCAAACTCTATGCTGGCTTTCATACTTCTTGCACTGAGGAGAGGCTTATGGCCACTTTGCCATAAAGCCCCTACTGGTGGAGGGCTGCAGTGATAGTTGACTTTGTGGAACTTTCTCTTCCTCCCATCTCCCTACTGTATCTCTGGAGCTCAGTCACAGTGATCTTTGGGTTCTTCTTTACCTCTCTCACCAAGACTCTTCTCCCACGATTGCTCAGTTTGGCTGGACGGCTAGGTCTAGGAAGAGTTCTGGTCGTCCTAAACTTCTTCCATTTAATGATTATGGAGGCCACTGTGCTCTTAGTGCTGCAGAAA
Source organism: Gouania willdenowi (assembly GCF_900634775.1). Lineage (NCBI taxonomy): Eukaryota > Metazoa > Chordata > Actinopteri > Blenniiformes > Gobiesocidae > Gouania > Gouania willdenowi. The sequence continues at coordinate 11,659,735 of NC_041057.1, forward strand.
TGACTTTGTTACCTTGGCCAGATCTGTGCCTTGCCACAATTCTGTCTCTGAGCTCCTTGGGCAGTTCATTCGACCCCATGATTCTTATTTGCTCTGACATGCACTGTGAGCTGTAAGGTCTTATATAGAAAGGTGTGTGTCTTTCCTAATCAAGTCCAATCAGTTTAATTAAACACAGATGGACTCCAATGAAGGAGCAGAACATCTCAAGGAGGATCAGAAGAAATGGACAGCATGTGAGTTAAATATGAGTGTCACAGCAAAGGGTCTGAATACTTATGACCATGTGAGATTTAAGTTTTTCTTTTTTAATAAACTTGCAAAACATTTCTACATTTCTGTTTTTTTTTGTCATGATGGGGTGCTGAGTGTACATTCATGAGAAATAAAATGAACTTTTTTTATTTTAACAAATGCCTGCAATGAAACAAAGAGTGAAAACTTTAAAGGGGTCTGAATAATTTCCATACCCACTGTAAATATAAATACTAACATAAAATAGGAGATGTAAAGATGTAAACATACATAATTAGAAAAATAACAAGAACACTAGGCACATCAGGCAACCGTGGCTCAGTGGTAGAATGGGTCGTCCAATAACCGAAGGGTTGAGTGTTCGAATCCCACTCTATCCAATTAGTCATTGTGTCCTTCACATTGCCTCGTATGAATGGGTATAAATTGTGCATGAATGTTGGTGGTGGTCAGAGGGGCCACAGGCGCGAAATGGCAGCCATGCTTCTGTCTATATGCCCCAGGGCAGCTGTAGTTACAATGTAGCTTACCACCACTGGTATGATTGGTGTGAATGAATAATGGTTTCTGTAACGTGCTTTGAGTCACCTTGAAAAAAGCGTTTTATATAAATGCAATTATTATTATTATTATTATTATTATTATTATTATTATTAATAATAAATTGTTTGATAATTCTTTGGTCAGTAATTTTTAATGCTTACTGTATGTATGTGCTCATCTCAGAGGAAAATGTAGGATATAGAATTCACAACAGCTTAAATTCCTGCTCTGCTGTGTAATAATATTTACATACAGGATAAATAGAAATGTTTGCAAAGGTTTGTATTTTACCCTGGCTCCTCTAAAGTTGCTTGAATGTGTTTAGGTTTTATGTTGCATTGTTTTTACTAAAAGAACATAAAACACACTATACGCTTTTGTTGTATTCATTGTATTCCTTGCACGTAAACACAATCACCTGACATTCTCATCCTAGAAAGCTTTTCAAAAAGGTAGTACAGAGGATTTTAATAAAAATCTATTGAATTTGTGTACATTAGGAACCAACATGTTTCTGCTTTGGCAAGCCTCCTCTATACATGGGTCCCCCCCCCTCACTCTCTGCTACCTTCTCTCCTGATTGTCTGTCTCTGCTGCCAGTGAGGCACCCAGAGCCAGGCTAGGGGACCCATAAAGGGTTGGTTTGTATTTAGTTAGTGGTGCAGAGCACCATGTGAAAAGCTTAATTTTGAATGTCCCAGGGGATTAAACCAAGCAGGAGGCACCAGAGACGGAAGTTGTCTGTGTGTGTGTGTGTGTGTATCTCATCATGAATCTGTGAGAGCAGGTCCAGTGATTGAGGTCTAAGCCCTCAGTGGAAGGTGGGCCATATGATTTCAATTAGTGTTCTCAATCTTTCCCCTTCTCTGCTCGTCTGTCTCACATTAAGCAGCAGTGGTTTGTGTAAGCAATGCCTTCTTTTAATCACCAAAAATCCCAATTCTGTTGTTAACTAGAACAAATATGTAGGGATTTTTACTGAATGCATGTCAGGTAAGCGAAGTAAACACACATTGGCCAGCATAATCTGTGTCCTTTGCTTTGTTTCTCAACACAAATCTCTCTTCCTGTGCGATACACAGACTCACACATGGCCAGTGGTCTTGAAACATTACTCATTCTTTGCCACCACAGAAACACAAGTCATGGAAATGAGACAACTGTGTGAATTTGGGAGCTATGCTTGTTTTTCATAAATAGTTTCCAGGATTGGTTCTCTTTCTATTTTGATGGTGTTTATTCCCGTATTCGCCAAGTCAGAAGGAACTCGGGTTAATCTCAGAAGAAAACAAAAGCGGTTTTTATTTTGTTGTTTCCAAGTAGTCCTTGATGACTGTGGAAAGCAGAACACGTTACATTCATCTTTGTCAAGAAAACAAGATAATGTTTCCTGGAAACTATGATAATGTATCCATTTGATTGGATTTACATGAATGTCACCTTTCTTTCGGCATCCATTTAAAGAATTCTAAAAACCAGTAATAAATGTATATATAAAGTAAACTTTAAATACTCGTAAAAGTGTAACAATAAATCTTTGTGGCATGTCGGTGTCTTCGCAGCTAATCATTGAATCTAAAGGAAACTCATTCCCTGCAACTTTAAAGCATGTATGGGTCCTCAATGTTTCCAAAATGACATTTTTATAAGGCGAGCACCAGATGTGCTGCCCTATAAATCCACTTTTCACCCAAAGCAAATATCTTTAAAACAGACGTGCATGGACAGAAAAGGGGAGAAAAAAAGTGCTGCGAGGAAAAGAATAACAAGAAAAAAGATTAAGGAGTGTTTGGTTCAGTCAAAACAGAAGGAGACACCATGGCTGACGTGGGTGTGAGGACGTCAGTGCAATCAGGACTGGTTTAGGGCTCATTCATTCTCTGGGAGGATGTGCAATAACTTGAAGTACCGGAATAAATGAACGCAACAGTAAAATAAACTATCTTTACATTAGTGTGAGTGTCTTTGTCACATAGGGTGATGCATTGCCATCATAAAATAAGTTCATGCTCAGACAATAATAACCCTGCCATGTAAATACTGGCTACTAAATCGAGCAAGGTGCAGCTTTATAATTCACACAGGGATGTTTGAGTGTGTTCCTATGTTTTTTTGTCATCAATTTCTTTATATATTTATTATTTCTGCATATTTTTTTTATAATTCAGTATGGGTATTTGTGTTGTAGATAGGGGTGCACCTGACCTGCCGATTCCGATTTTGACCGATCCCCGTTTTTAGGCCGGGATACCGAACTCAAACCGCCGCTCACTTTGTTGGTATAAACACTCTATGAATGAATATGATGAGATGCTCGGACCCTGTTTTTGAAATGGGGTAGGGGGCGTGTGATATATCGTTTCAAAGGCAATTCAACGTAGATTACAATTATGTCTCGCACAATTTGATTAGGGGCCCCTTTTTTAGGCAATTTCCATTAATGCCGTTTTCGAATTTATTTGTGTGTCAAATTTTGCGACAGTTGATGGTACCGAATCACTGACGCATGGGGTCCATTACTCCATATGTGCCACGGGTGCCCCCGGGAGCCCCATTTTTCAAACGACTACTCCTCCGTTAATGCTCATTGTACTGAGCTGTAATTTGACATGGACATTCTATGAGTGGATGTCAAGAGCCTCTCAGAGACTTTTTCCTGTAATTTCTAAATTTATGGAAATAGTCGTGTGATATATAGTTTCAAAGGCAATTCAACGTCGATTACGATTTTTACATAGCATAATTAAATTTGTGTTACTCGGTGGAACCGAGTCATTTCACTGAATTCTCGGGAACGTGGTACGTGCTATTTGGCGTGGAGACATTCCGCGGGCGCGGCTGTATCTTATTTTATTGTAAAACGTTGAACAATATCCATGAAAAAATGCAAACTTGTTGTTTTAACTGCACATGAGCTAGTTATCTCAAATATGAATTCAAATTTTAGAACATTGCTGTCCAAAATACTAAATTATATCAGTTCCTTTAGTCTTTAATTTTTCACATTTTAAAAAACAAACTTAACTTGTCCAACAGGTTACAGTGCAGACCTGTTTGGAGCTCTTTGTCAAAAATAAATTTAATAGCAATATTTTAGTTTTACCAATAAAGAAAATCACAAGGTTTAAGGTAGGTGATAAAAGAAAGAAGAGGACAAATTAACGAAACATCTTAAAGCGCCAATAAAGTGTTCTGAGTTTTAGGTTTCCTTGTAGTGCAAAAAGAAAAAAAAATAAATCACAAATTCAGTAGCTTTGTCGATATTTAAATGTCAAAATATCAATCTAAAAATAACTTTTTCAGCTTCCAGGATGAAAGCTACTAAAAGTCAAACAGTGGGCTTCTGGTGGCCTGAAACAGTCTGGTACAATTTCAGAAACAGCATTTTGTTTTTTGTTTTGCAGAGAAAATAATAGGCTTTTACTTAATTCATCTTGTGTAAATGAAGGTTGATTAGGTTTGCTTGATAGTCATCTTTACTGCATTTTTCAGGGGCGATGACAGAAGATTTCTCAAAATTTAAGACCCAGCTGGCTAAAAATGTTGACTTCAGAGTTTGTGTGTTTGTGCGTGTGTGTGTGTTTGTGCGTGTGTGGTCCAAGGGCTGAGAATAGGAGGACATCCAGCCGACCCATTTGTTGAAATGACATGGCTTCTGTCTGGGAGAGACAGTGAACGTCCGCCACCTGTGGCTTTAGGCACTTTAAACAGTCCAACACACTTGCACACTCACTGCTATATGTCTCACACTTGTTCTCAACAACTTACCCCGTTTTAAAAGATCAAATAAATCATTTGAGCTGAAATGTTTGAAAGTCTTGATGATTTGCAGTCTTATTTGATGCATTCAAACTAAAGCATATATCTAAAACACCATCATATATTTAATGATGTCATATTAAGTGTTTCAATAAAACTTTATCAGTAAATTAAGCTCTCTGCGATGGAGGAGAACGGCTGGCAGGCAGTGCTATCACTACAGTGTGCTGATAGCTGTGGTAAACAGTGGGAGGCTTGATGATGTCAGCATATCATTTCTGCAACGCCATGAAAAGGGCGTCGACCCCCCAGTTTTAATTGTAGGTGTCATTGCGCGTCATTAGTCCAAGTCTGTCACAACATGTTGAAAAGATAATAAGGTGATGTTTTGCAGCGTCTCCACTCTGTCAGTCCTGTACATTTTTTTAAGCCTTGAAAGAAATGACAGATTAACAAATAGGGAAAAAAAAAAAAGGTACACAAATTAGACTGTTTTCACTAAAATATCCACAGGAAATTGTTGTCCTATAGAAGCTTAGTACCAAATAATGTTGAAAAACCTAGAACAGGGCTGTCAAACTCATTTTAGTTCAGGGGCCAAATACGGACCAGTTCGATCACAAGTGGAACGCAGGTGTGTACTATAAATTCAACAATACTTAGATACTTAGATTATTTTGACCAATTTGATTTAATTTGGGGAGATATTGTCGAATAATTTGAGAAAAATTGCAGGATTTTGGGGAAAAAAATAGAGTTCTTTCAGCAACAATTTACAACTGAATTTTTTTGGTAATTTACACAATGATTCATGTTTTCTCTGTCATTTTCACTTTTTCCCGAGGGCCGAATTGGATGCTCTGAAGGGCCGGATTTGGCCCCCGAGCCATGAGTTTGACACATGTGACCTAGAATAGGATTTATCATGCTTTTCCTTCTTCCTACACCAAATTTATCGTAATATTTCTGACCTTTTCCTTACTGGGTTTACCATACTTCCCTCTGTTCATTCCTCTACACAAAATATATTGATTATCTACCAATAATATCAGATTGTCCCTTAAAATTTTCTCTTTTTTGTCCTTTTTCAGAACTTTCGTCCCATCACCAGTGGATATGGAAGCTACAGCCGCAAGCCATCGTACACCTCTGAACCACAGTCCCCCCAGTCTCCTCAGCCCATTTACCAGAACAACAGTAACCCAAGACCCAACAACGGCCACAGCTATGGGAATGGCACGGGAGCCGCTCCATATGGGAACAGCAACGGCAACGGGAGCCCTCAGTATGGGAACGGCACTGGGCACGCTCAGTACAACAACCCAGCAATGCTTTATGGCCACAATGGCAGCAATGGAGAAAGAGCCTTACCTAGCAAGATGGGAGGTCTAAGCATCAGTGCTTCACAAAGGTGGGATAATGAAAGAGTTTTTTAAAAAAATAAATAAATAATAAATAAAATGTAAAAACTGAAGCCAGGTTTAAAAAAAATAGCTTCACCATGTACCCTTATAATAACTCTGCACTATCCCAACATCTTTTTCAGTCATTTTTAGTTAAAAACAGCGTTTTCTTTCTACAGGAGCATGTATATGTGCAGAGGCATAAAGAACACGGAGATACTTTACTTGAAATTGTACTCAAGTACAAGTACAAGTAGGTTACACATAAAATACTCAAGTACAAGTTAAAAGTAGCTCAATTAAATAGAACTTACTAGTTACTTTCACGTTTTTATTTTTGGTAATAAATCTTGCCACGGTTCCCTTGCGTACAGTAAACATCTCATGTATAAACTTAAAAAGGAAGAGACAAAATCTTGAACTTAAGTTATTTTCCACAAAGGCATCTGTAGAAAATAAAAGGTTTGTCAAAAATGTGCAATCATTTAAAAAAAAATAAAATAACACAAATTAATTCAATTCAAAATATAATAAAATTCTCAGGCTTTAAGTATAGTTACATTTATGAACTCTAAAACAGTGCCATGCACTATGTTTAATGTGATTGGTCGGCTATGATGTGATGCGTTTGATTGTTGTCTGGTCATTTCATTTTTTGCTGCTTCACAATGTCCGTTGATCATTTTAAATCTAAAAATTATAATTTACTCAGTAACGGCTAATAGTAGAAATGTGACAAATTCCTTTTTTTTTTTTTTAAATGTACTTAAGTACAAGTAAAAATACTGATTGAAAAATATACTCAAAAATGTACAAGTATCCATAAAAGCTACTCAATTACAGTAACGTGAGTACTTGTATTTTGTTACTTGTATATGTGCATATGCACGTTGTGCTGCTGGAAAAGCCATTAGTTGGTGTCCATCCCTTTGAGTGCACAATACATGTGTGTTTAGTCTCTTCGTGAACATCCTCTCTCACAGTCCCCGACTTCTTCCTGGGTAGGGCTGTTAATCCTGAGCTCACAGATGGAGACAAAAACTAAGCTGAACTCTGCCCAATGCCGTCTGTCTATTTCTCCCACGCACTCGTTCACACAGTGGTACTTTTGTGCTCCCTCACACTTTCACTGAAGTCATGGCCTTTGCGCTTTTGTGTCCCTCTGCCCTCAGGCTCCAGGAGAAAAGTTTGGAAGGCAAACATCGGCGTTTGCACACATCTGTCAGCAGCACGTCTTTTGTCCCAGAGGTTTAACCATTTAAGTGCAGTCATAAAGGAGGGGATTCATGCTGTAAATGGGAGATTACTTTATAAATGAGGGAGCATGCAGGAACACATTACAGAAACTTTGCGATCAAACTTCATGTCACTTTTATTACATTGCGTATAAAGACTTTATTTTTACATTTTCCTACATTAATTCATCATTTTTATTTTTTTTGTTTTTTTTTATGAAGCAGTTCCATATATGATGTTCTCATTTAATTTGCTCCTCCTTTCCTCTGTTTTACAGCTATTTTTTTCTTTTGTTATCATATTAAGTTGTATATCGAGGGCTTCCAAATGGATTTTATTTCCTGAAACAACAAATTTAAACAAATTAGGAACAAAATGGCAATTACACAGAACATAACCTCAAATGCATGTTTTGGGACAATATCACTCATTTAAATGCTGTTTTTCACATGAACGTGTGGTTGAATATGTAGCAAAGAAACATAAATGGCAAATATTTCAAGAAATGTCTCGAGATTCCGGATGTCACCTGCTGAAATGGAAGCAGCTATAGGATAAATATTAAAGCCTTCAGTTTTATTTTAAAGACGTAATAAAAGCAACTTATATTTACTTGTTCCTCATTACAATGTGTGGGTTTTTCCAACAATCCCTTTTTTTTTTTTTGCTTGCCTCCCTCAGCCCAGAGCCTCCAACCCAGTCCCCCGTGGGCCGTAATGGTTTCAACCCACAGTCAGATGTCTACAAGATGCTGCAGGACTATGAAGAGCCTGTCTCTGAACCCAAACAGTCTGGATCCTTCAAGTACCTCCAGGGAATTCTAGAGGCTGAGGATGGAGGTAGAGATTCACGTGTTTGTCTATGCAGAATGACGTGCAGCACACTGAGTGCACTCTAACTGGAAGTAACAAATACTATTTCTTATGCTTTTGTTTTTATATATGGGGGTTAAATTTAGGAATTACAATTTATATATAAATATATAGTATATACTTTGGGTGCTGATTTTAATCGATTCTGCTTCCCAGCATCGATTTTTTCTTCTGAAATGAAACTCCTTCCTGATGCAGGTTTTATTGTGTTTATTTCAGTATAAATTATAATAATTAACTGAATAAATAATGATAAATCACTGAATGAGTGAATGTGATGTGATGTGCATTGTTTTTTGGAACTGTGACATATTTCTAAAAGTTTAGGATTAAACTTACGTGTTTGGATAAGGAAAAAATTGTGATAATCATCACTGTAGAATCGCAATACGTGTAAAATCAGAATCGCAATTCAAATTGAATCGGCACCCAAGAATCGGGAGAAAAGGGAATCATCCCAGCCCTAGTATATACATTATACTATATATAAATATCTGAAGCCTAAAAATTCTACTGTTGACGTTTTTTATTATGTATTGAACATTTACATTAAAAAAACAGCTTTCGTCTCTCATAGCATTTTACAGATTTATACCAATCATATGACAAGAGTTTTTAAATGCTTAAAAAAACTGAAAAGTTATTCCTTCATTCGATTTCAAACTAATCTTAAAAAAATGACCAAGATGGAAAAAAAAAATATTTTGCTTTTCGTCTTTGGCTTGTTTTAATTATTTTATTATATTTTATTTTGGGGAAAAACGCACAGCGAATGGATTTTTTTTTATTTAGAAATGAATGTTTTAAGATCAGGACAAGAAAACATGGGTGTCAAACTCATTTTAGTTCAGGGGCCAAATATGGATCAGGTTAATCTCAAGATTTTATGTGGGAAAACTAGTAATTTGAACATTATTGTATCCTTGTTTGCAATTTTACTTATACAAAAATGACAAAATATGTAAGAAACCAATCACATATCTAAGCAATAAGTGATAGATATCAGTCCCAACATGAGCTTCACTTTAAATTTCCTAGATTTTGCAAACAATTTCTATTTAATTAAGAGAAATATGTCTGGATTTTGTAAGAATTTTGAGTTTCTTTAACCATTTAACATTAAAAATAACTGCAACGTTTTTACTTTCTCCTGCGGGTCAAATTGGATGCTCCAAAGGGCCGGATTTGGCCCCTGGCCCAGGAGTTTTCCAATAATACTGCAAGTGTAAATGCATTGTTTTAGCTGTGATATAGTGTCAGCTATCACAATATACTTGGCTGCTCTGTTCTCCTTTAGGGCCGTAAAGCAAGCAGCTGGATGTCACTACGTACATCAATAAAAGTTTCACAATCGTGCAATATTAGGTCAGCTGCGTGCACGGCCTAAACACTGGAATTCTTTGGGTAAACATTTCCTCCCATGCAGATGAGCCAGGAAGATTCCAGTAAAAGGAACATGTTGCACAGACAGGCAGACGAGCTCATAACAGGGAGGCTGAGTGGCATAGCTTTCCTTTTATAGGAAAACACAGACGCTAAGGTTTGGGAGACAGATAAGAAGAGAGAGAGGGACAGAGACAAACAAAGCACAGGGAAGATGATGTTCTTTAAATAGATCCCAAGCAGATGAGGAGGAGGTGGGTGGGATTTTTGGGAGTTAAATTGGAGTAAAAACAACTTTCCAAAGAGCAATGTAATGAGGAAAAGGGGTTTTCCTGTCTGTCTTTTGACCACTTGGCATTCCAACCTTTGGGATTGAGTCACATGAAGCTAATCCCTGGAACTAAAACCGCTTTGGGGCCAATGTTTACCACCAAATCTAGACCAAAGTGTCGAAAACAGTAACTATTCGGTTTAGTTCTGACAGAATCTGTTAAGACATCCTTGAACTGAACAAGTCATCAATAAATAACCTAAGACACCATCACTAAACCATCTGACTCATCATTACCACATGTTCAGGAAAGCTCTAAAATATTATTTTTTCCTATGGTTTATAGGATGTAACTTTTAATTGATTTGCGGATACAGCTTTTGGTTTTTGTGTGTTTAAATTTAAGAAGTCAAAACATTTATTGGTTCTTAGAATTGAATAGCAAAATGTTTTACTAATACAAAGAGAAAATCTACATGTCACTACATTATGGAAGTCAAATAACTAAATATTTAGGATTTATAATATAATAAACATTGACATGATACCTGCAAACATGTAAAACATTTGCACCTAATATAATAAACAGTTGTGAAGATAAGACAACTTGTTTAACAAATTCTCTAAAAGAACAAGAGCAGTTGTATTTTGTTCTTATTTTTTGCTTGGTTGCAAATATTTAAATTTTAAAGACTAGTTTCTAAGATGACAGGATACAAAAGGATATAATTTGACAACAGAGCACCGTATGTACCGGTAAGTGTCAAAACATAATGACGAACTAAGGTGAGAAAAGTTAAGAAAAGATCATCAAAATGTATTAATATTATTAGTAGAGCTCAAAGATGTTCAGAAATGAAGGGATCACACAGTAATACAATAATTAGAAAAAGTGAAAGTAAACTCTCAGATCAAGACTCTTTACTTTACTTTTTAAAAATGAACTTTAAAGCTGCAGTTTGCCCTCAGTATCGCTTTCCTTTTACATTATTTAGCTCTTCAAAAACACCACTGAAGCTTGTGTAATACTGGCACTGGAACAAGAATAGCGTCTTAACACACCTAGTTTATTAAAGTAAGTCATTGTTCACTTTGTGTGTACTTGTAAAAACTTTACGATTTGGTAATTACGGTACACATTTTGTTCCTCGTGCTGCGAATTAAACACTCGTCTCCTTTTATTCACATCAAACACAAACGCGGTGCAAATTTCTCCAGGAGTCAGTGAAACTTGGAACAAAACCAAACCTGAGTGTTTCCCCTAATTTTCACTTCCTATAACGCTCAAAGCAACAAGAAAGCGATACCTATAGAACATTATGACAGATGAAGGGAAAAGTGTTCGACTACTGACGGATTGAAGAGGTTTGAAAGGACCCCGTCATGTCTGCAGTCAGTTAGCTTTTAGCTTGAGAGTGAATGGGTTTCCCACTAAAGCTACCCGTCTCCGTGTTGACGTCTGATAGTTTTGTTTGATGTGTGTGCGTGGGAAATCACGCACCAGATAATGCTCTGGTCTTTGCTGTTTTTTTGTCGTTTTTAAAAAACGCTATAAACAATTAACTAGTCCCAAAAAAAAGCATCTGAGAACAATTGACAAAGTTTGAACTGAAGCCAAATGGTCGTGTTTTGAATGCATGCCTGGTTGTCAGGCTGTTAAATCACAAAGGTCAGTCTTCTTTTCAAAGCAAAAGCTCCCGTAGAGTCTTTTAGGGGTTTTTAAAGGTAAAGCAAACAGTGTCAGTTTACACAAAATTCCACAAACCCTGCCTTGTTAGAATTAAGGGTGGAAAAAAAGAATGGAGTGAAAAAAGAAATAAAGTGAAATGAGACTTTTATGCACAACAAAGTCATTATTGTTTGTCCTGTGATGCATGTCCAGCATTAAAAGTGTTAAAAACATGAGTACATTTAAATAGATATTCACATAATGTAACATGAGTGTCTGAAGAGAGAAAAGTTACACATTAAAAATGTTTTAATCTGTAAACTTTAGTTAAACTCAGTCAAGTGTTGGTTTTGAAGACAAATACAATCAGAGTCATTGGGTATTTGCTCAATATATGGGTTAAAAAACAGATTTTCGTGCACATTTTTACATCTAAAAAAAGCCAAAACGTGTAGATCAAAATTTAATGTATAAGCAAAATGTATTATTTATTTTGTCTCAAGGCTACATCTTCACTGAGAGCATCCACATGGATCAAAAACACTGGTTTAACTATGCCAGGTTTATATGTAGCGCTGTGTTTTTAGCTTAAATTTATATAAATATAGACAAAAACAACTATTAAAAGATTATGTAATGGAAAAAGTGAAGAGTTGACTAAGTTTGAGGTGAAACTTTAACTCTGTCAACAACAATTTAGCCTGGTTGGACTTTATCATTTACTGAGGCATGAAAACATTCATTAAAAGAGAATACAATTTGTTATGTATTTAGTTTAAACAATAACAGCTACTCACATCCATTTAGAGAATATAGTAGTGTTTGCAGATTTAGGGAGATAAGAAAGCAAGAAAAAAACTGTCTTTTAAAAACTACTAAAATAATAAGAAATAGCAATGTTTTTTTTTTTTTTTCCCCCATTGATTATAATGATGTTGATCTTTGTCCGTACATCTCAGTTATTTAAAAAAAACCCACAACATTTGAGTCTCACACCATTAAACACAAAGAAACATCAACCCCACGTAACATACATACATTCCAAACCAACTCAGTCCATGTTCTGTGTGCTTCTGAGCAGAAATATAGAGTTACTAACCCAAACTGTCAAAGAATGACAGTTTCACACCCTTTGCTATAAATTGTGCAGCTTTAGATTGTGTGTGTGTGTGTGTGTGTGTGTGAGTGAGAGTTAGGATGTGGGTCGACACTTAGTGCGTTTCTGCGTTACAGTACGTCTGGTTTATATTAACAGTGCTATAGGACACACACACACACACACACACACGTCTTCTGAACTGTGCTGCTGTCGCTCCGTGTTCAGGGATGAAATAAATATAATGAGACGGCTGCATAAGGACATAATATACAATCTACCCAAGACCCCCAGCAAACTACCGTACATGCCCCCCTCTTTAAAAGCAAGTCTAAAAAGTCTCCTCCTCTGTTAGAAAGCCCCAGAAGAACCAAACAAGAGGTTTCCATTAGATTTCATCACTGAATTGTTGAGTAATGGAGACATTAACCACCAAAATAACCCGACGAGTTAATGTTAGCTCTTTAACATGCTGCAGAGCAACCAGAGGCTAATTGGTTCAGAGACTTTCAGCGCTTTGAGCCAGGTGCCAGATGTAAGGGGATTAGACTGTTGTTAGTGGAGGAGGTGGTTGTGTGTTGGCCTGAGCCTCTACTGGCACATCATCAGTAAGGAAAGGTCACAGGGTGCAGCTTTTAAATGTGCTCGCTTGATTAAACTTATACCACACTCACAATCAGTGGAGTGACTCAGGCTTTCATCTAATTCATGCAGAACTTTGGTACGGAGGTGTCACCCGTGGGAACAGCAACCAATGCCCACCACCACCACCACCAGGGTTCAAAGAACGTTAAGACACTAAGCGACCTTATTCCCGTGGGCGCTACTTCACTGATTATAGGTGCAACATCAAGATCTGTCAGATACAGATTAAATATAATTAAAAACAGATTCTCTTCATTTTATATACACACACAAGACACAACACCAACTTCTGCTTCCAGCCTTTCACAATAAAAGCTGGGCTGACAGGCACATTGAAGCCACTGTTCATATTTTAACATTCTATAATAACTCAAAGATAGTTTTGAAATTAACTAGCATGCAAAACATTTACAATTCAGAGAAATATTATTATCATTTAAATTGAATTCCTTTTTCGAAGGAAGTTTCCACATTTGCACATCCTGGAGATTGGTGGATAGGGTCAAATTATTCAAGGGATGTTTTTCAGAATGATGGAAAAATTGGAGATAACAGTAAAAATAAAGACTGTCCTTTTGTTTATGTTCATAAAGCCTTGAGTTGAGAATAGAATAGAATAGAGGAGAGTTTATTGCTAGAAGTACGAGTTAAAAAGAACAGGTACAATGGAATTCTTGTGCATGTCCCAGAGTCAAGTTTAAAAAAAAAAACTTACAAACAACAACAAATCAGCCAATACAGTATAAGAATAGGTGCAAAACAATGAAAGAACACAAGTATACTCTACAAAAAGATAAATAAATAAATAAAACCTGAGTTTATTGATAAATTTAACTTTTAATTTGATTTCATCATCTTTTGTTAAAACCAATTCTGTATCTGTCTCTAATTCCATGTTGCTCAAACTCATGTTTTGAAATATGTCTGTTCTCTGTACTCCGTTATTTTTCACGTTCGCATTTTCAAAATACATTAGGATTAAACTTTGGACTGTACGTGACTAGTGCAATTTTGAATTTCACTTTTGATCCTTTATTCCCTCTCTGTGTCCCTCTGTAATCCTTCCTTGTATTTTACTGACATTTACATGGAACCAAAACTATAAGGAGATGAATCATGCCACTCTTGCCATCAAGATAAATATTATCACCGCTGAGCTATTCACACTGTCATACGTCACATAACGGTAGCATTAAAGTGTTAGAGTTAAATTTGGCCTCAGTAGCAGGGGATGTTTTTCTCACTTGGGGCTTTAGACAAGGCTGACTGATGAATTCCTACTCGGAAATGCCACTATGCTAGGTGACGCTTGAATAGAGCACACAGGGAGGGTCACGGAGAGGATACAGTGAAAGAGAGGGCGAGGAACTGAGTAGGAAAGACATTTTCCATCCTATTCAGTGAATGAAATGAAAAATGAGAACATCAAGTTAACAGACTGATTTTATTCATTGGTAAAAATGTCACAAAGACACCATATTTAGCATGTGAACATCAAAAAAAAAAAAGAAAAAATCACTGTCAAATATCAGACAGTGGTTGGCTCTCCTTAGTGGAATCAACATGGTGCTTATAGTGCTTCACATATTTAAAATAAATCTCAGGACATTAATCACATTTAGCAAAATCTGTCATGGCTAAGAGAGCAAAACATCCTGTTTTGATGTTTGTATCTGTCAGTATTTTTCTCTAATGGAGCTATTATTTTTTGGGTTTTTCCTTAAAGAATGTAATTGTATTGTGAAGTCATGTTCTTCTTCATTGATTAGTTCTATTAACTGAAAGTGACCTCATTTGCTTCCTTTCGGTGTAATTATGAAACTCTCAAACTAATGGTTCCAATCTGTCCTCAAAAGGAATTTCTCGCAGCAAAGACGAATTCCTTATGAATCCAAACTGTTGAGAACATGCACGGCTTTTGCCCTCAAATTACCAGAGCTGCACTAACTGGGATTTATTAGCCCCTGAACACACACATATAAAACAGAGGTTACAGGAGGCCCATTGCGGAGGTGTTCAACTCATGTCACTGCCTGTAATTCTGAGAGCTTGTTGAACATTTATGGTCTACATGCTTTTTTTTAAGGGTCAATACTAGAAGGGTTTCTGGCCAAGTTTCATATCCCTGAATTAAAGCGCTGCTCTGTTTTTGTTTGCTCACAGGTTTGTCACCAACTGAAAGGTTGAGAAACCTGAAGTCTCCAGTCAGGTCTCCGATCCCAAAGTTGGGGAGCCCCATTCCCAGCCCCATGTCTGGTCTGCAGAAGCTTCCACAATGCACACGCTGCTGTAATGGGATTGTGTGAGTATTGGCCTAATCTGTAATAATTTTTTTTATTAGAAATACAAAGAAATAACACAAATAAGTTATAGTTGAAGAGCACATTGGTTTTAAAATGTGCTGCTGGGTACAACAGTAGCTTATTCACACACATTTTGGACTTCCATGCTTATAATATTTAAAGGTGCAGTCCGCAACTCTCAGATCCCTCTCTCCACTTCCCTCCCTGCTGCTCTCTTGCCCTGCCTCCAAACTTTCCAAAGACCCTCCCTCAGGGGAGCTAACAAGCTAACGTTAGCCCAACAGCAACATCACAGTATATAACATGCTCTGTTAAAAGCATATTACTGCAGCACTTCTCTCTCTCAATGTGCACACACCTCAGCAGCAGCAACAACACAGTGTCATTTACAGCAGCTCAAACGGAGGCTGCTGCGCGCACACAAACAACACATGCACTACAGAGTTCTAGTGTAACAATTACAAATCAAACATAATGTAAATCAAGCAGTAATAATTACTTTTCAAGCAGAAAAGTCACCAATTCCATCTTCTACTCCTCCAGACCATACACTGTAAAAAAAGACGGCGCTCCAGCCCGGGAAAGGGGCGGTGCCTGTGAGCAACAGCTGTCAGACAGCCCATCAAACACAATCCTCGCTCTGATTGGTTCTTTTTGCTTGGTCGCGATGCATTCTGGCAATCTGAGTTGCAGACTGCACCTTTAATATAGAATGTGCATTAAACTGCAGGTATCTGGTTTCTATTTTGGTCAATAGGGATTAACTTAACCCTGATTCATTTAATCAACTTAAAGACATATTGTAGGCCTCATAGATCTATATATCAAAGAGCATTTGCTAAAAAAAATGTGTTAAAGGTTGAAATTGCCACTCGAAAGTTTGTGTTGAACTCCACAGTTGTTTTGTTGACATTGTCAAAAAAGTTTTGCGCATTTCATCATGGGATGTTGAGTCCTGGACAGGAATGAATGAATGGTAGGGTTTTATCTTTATTCTCACCGTGATTTCCTGTATATGCTCCCAAAGTGACTTCACAACACATTTTTGGGGTTTTCGTGGTTGAAAAGTTGTAGCAAAACAATTGCGGATGTTTTTTTTTTGGAGCACACGGAACAATCTGAATCCGTCTAAAATGTTATGTCTTGTGGAGTGAGATGATATTACGGGGAATACCGGGATCAAACTGAAATGAATCACCTTCCTCCTTGTCTGGTGAAAAAACACAAGAAATGATGGTAAAAATGAAGTAAAAACACTTCTGTGCATCTGTCAACGGGACTCCACATCCCACAATGCAATGCGCAATTTTCTTTTTGATCAAATGATCTTTGATTCATTGATTTATGAGCCTAACACTGTCTTTATCTGATTTAAAAAAAAAAACATAATCTCCAGCAGCTTTAACTCAACTCTTAATGCGATCAAACTGGTATTCACTGGTTTTAGCATGAGATTTTTAGCGGTAAATGCTTCAATTTACATAAACAACATTGAAACTGCCAATGTTCAAAACTGACGGTATTTAAATCATTTGGTCTTCATTTGACGTTAAACATCCTGTGACTTGTTCAGCTGAGATTTTTCCCAATACTGGCACGGACGGTATTAGATGATGTTTTAATATGTAATTCATGTGATGTAAAGATAAGTAATTTCTCTCAACTCAAAGGTTGTGAACATGAAGACAGAAATTTGTTTAATAAAAAGTTAACTTAGCACGTGAAATAGGTTCAAAGGTAAGAAGATGATTTTCTTAACACTGAAGCCAGAAATGTCGCTTCCGTCTCTCGACTTGCAGCGACAGGCTTTTCTCAAAACATCGATCATTTCAATTATTAACCCACGCCATCCTCCGCACTCTTTTCCATGCTTTGTTTACACAATTTTAACCACACGCTTGCTATTCATGCAGGTGCACAAACTCCCACACACCTTTATGAAAGCCGCTCCAGGTAAACGCTGATGTCATGCACTTACTCATTAACAAGGGAGCTCTGTGGCAGCACAATCAGACTGTTGTGACCTCAGAGAGCTAATACGTGTGTCAGACGCTTTCCCACAACATTAAAACCACTGAGTTATGTTAGAGCTGATGATTCAGTTCAATGACATTTCCTGATGTCATTCTTGATTATTTAGATATGACAAGATGTATTACGATTATTTAATACGGATTTAATTATATGCTGCACAAAGCTCTATTAAAGTCATTGATCGTACGTCATCCTGGCACTCGTCTTTTATCTTGTTTAAACATGTTCAAACCTCAGGTAGTCGTATCATTTGTTTTCATCTTTCTTAACATTAACATTTTTATTTCTATTTAAAGTTGCTATAAAACGCTAATATTTTCATTAGATAAATTTAGTGTATCCCTCATAGATCAATGTAACATTGCCGCCTTGGAAATCATTTTAAGCAAGAAAGTGACCAATTAGAATATAAACATGTGGTCATATGATTCATAAAACTCGTTTCACTGCTGACATTTTGGAGGTTTTTGGAGACCCGCCATTGTGCTGCTGACCACACTTCCTGTTAACTTCAAAACAAAAGCCCGAATTGAAGACAAGAAGAGATGCTTTGGTTTTAAAAAGGCGATGTTTGACTTTTAGCTTGAAGCTGGTCCCAGGACGATTTTACATTCCGCTCACAATGCATCATGGGGTAGTTTAGTATGACTCGTGTGCCCACCGTGCATACTTAAAAAATGTCTCAATATAGTATACTTCTGTGTATTTCTCGCATACTCAATCTTTTTATACTATCTAATTTGAAGGCACTTTATACTCATTTTGACATCAGACTTCGTATATACGTTGTTATGCGTTTTCAAACACACCCAATTATTTTATCTAATAAGAAAATTATCGGCTTGAAATATTGATTACAAAAAGGATTCAGGAAAACCAAAATTATTAAACGGCCATCATGGTTTCTTTTGTTGGCCTGAGACTAAGAACGCTGTCAGCAAACACTATCCCACAAAAAAGTCTAATGAGATAAAGACATTTTTTTTAGACAGTAATCCCCTCTACGTGCCATTAATCTATCCTTTTTTTTTATCTCTTTCCAGTGGCACCATTGTAAAGGCCAGAGACAAACTCTACCACCCCGAGTGCTTCATGTGTGATGACTGTGGCCTCAACCTCAAGCAGCGCGGTTACTTCTTTATTGAGGACAATCTGTACTGCGAGACTCACGCTAAGGCTCGGGTCCAGCCTCCTGAGGGCTACGACGTGGTGGCCGTGTACCCCAACTCTAAGGTGGAGTTAGTGTGAGAGGAAGAGGGCGACCATGCTCTAAGAGGAAACACATGAGGCTATAGTTGGTGTCCTGGACTGCTGATCTCGGATCATAATTTTAGCTTGTGGGAAGATACACCCCCCCATTTGTGATCCCAGGTCAGTGCTTCCTCAATGACAGTGAGTTCATTAATCATAGAGTTTATTAAGCACAATTGAATCTGTGGACAGATTTCTCTGATGAGCTTCCTGAAACTACGCAAACAAAACATTCTGTCATCCGATCCCCTTCATCCCTCAGAGGGAGTGTTTGCACTAAATTCCTCTTAACTTGTCAATGCCACATTCAGACTTAAATAAAAACACACACACACACACACACACACATGGCTCAGTTGTTCACAACAGTGGAAAACAATGTGGTTAAAATATCAACTGACTTCTATTAACACTGACTCATTCTAACGTTGCCTTACAAACACTAAGGACTTTACTTGGCTGATTTTCAAGACAGTTTCTGCTTTATTTGGTGTGTCCTCTTTGGGTATTATTGCAGAGGTTGCTTTGATTCCTTTGGGAATAAATTAAATTCATGACATCACAAAAAGCCCCTCCACAATACGTTAAAGTTTCAGTCTTGTATAAAACATTTTAAACGTATTTCTTTGAGGTTTTGTTTATTCAGGAAATGTTTATCTCCTGACATATTTCGACAGTCAACTGGCAGTCTTTGTCAGAGGAGTTCTGCTGATCGCCTTTGATGGTTCCTTTGAAGTTTCTGAAGTTTTGATGACTGGCAGTTGACAGTCGAAACATGTCAGGAGATTAAAAAAATAAATAAATGAAACCTCAACTTAACATACTATTCAAAAAGAAGACTAAATTAATCTCGCTGGAACGTAAACATTTCTGTTATTCATTTTAGTTCATATGTTTAATTTTTCTACAATAAATCTAATGGAAGATGCCTTGGATCAAAAAAGCAATAACAAGCAGATTACCAACAGGCCTTAGTTTCAGCATCTGGAATGTACGTCTCTACGCTCTGATGACCGGTTTTAGGGAACTCTAACCTGAGAGTAAACGTGTCTGTATGCAGCTATGTAAGCAGCACCTCCTACAATGTAAACACAGTCCTGCAGGAGACATCTGCGAAGCTCTGCGAGAAACCTGAGAGTCTGATTGGTATCAGTAAGTTTAAAAAAAAAGTCTCCCAGATTTAAAACAGTATTTACTAGCATAGGTATGAGAAAAATGAGTTTATTTGATAAAGTAGATGAGGTTTATGTTGTGTATGCATGCAGTGGTTGGTGCTTCTTTCCCATGCAGCTGAAACAGAGGAATTGGTAATAAAAACAAGATCAGATTTACTTCAGAATGTTCTTTTTATGACAGCGTTAAAACAAAAAAACTAAACAAAACAAAAACAAAACTGTTGCTTTGTAAAGCATCTAACATCTGGGAAATATACTTCGATCAAGTTAGTGGATTTTTTGCAGTTCATACGAACAAGATTGCAAAGTTTATCATCCCTACTACAAAAATCAGCTGATGGTAATAATTAAGATAAGTAATAATAATAAAAAAAGATTTGATCAATTGTCATTTGTCTTGAGAAGAAGGTGTGAATTTTCAGTCTTAGCTTATTCCAACTATGCATAAACAAAAGCTTTTGTTTTGCTTTCTATAAATATGTTGACATGAGAATGAAATTTGCTGTGCTGATTTTTGACCCTGTTGTAACGCCGCTAATGTCCCACCTACTCAAGTTTCTTTGTAAATGATGTGAAAATTTGATTGTTGCCCGTATTGTTTTTGTACATATTTGTAATTTCTTTAACAAGCAGTCGCTGTGTCGCTCATGCTTTTCCATATCTTTTATTTTTCAAAACAAAATCAATTTCTTGTATTTAACTTATTGTTCCATTGAAATGTTGATGTTTTTTCTTCCTGGATCTTCTTATTTGCTCTTTTTTAAAGTTTCAAATAAAATGAAAAATGCATCAACATGGGATGAAAATGTTAATTTTTGTACTGCAATGTGTTGTTTAACCAGTCTATCAAAGTGGAGATGTAATTTCATCCAAACTATGTTTTTTAGGAAAAACTTATGGGGCCAGACACTTTAGGAGAACATGCAAACTACTTACAGCCTTTCGTACCTCAAGTAAAATTTGTGGAACTGTCAAAAATAGTTGAGGAAGTACTTCACACTCCTGGCAAACCTCCACAGTGAATGATGTATAAACAAAGGGCAAACACTTCATGTTGCTATGAAACAGATAAAGCTTTGGTGTGCAGGAGCAAACAGGCCACACCCACAGGGTCGAGCACTGTTTCCTTTAGCCAGGGTCAAATTCTTGACTTTGACCTGTATGGAAAAAAAAAAAAAAAATGAACTGGCCTCTGTACCACTTCAAAAAAAAAAAAAGGAAAAACTGCAGCAACATCATTTAAAGTTCAGATTATGTGGAGCTTCAACCAATTATTGACAATGTGCAGATTCTTTCAAATCAATGTTTTCAGTACAAAGACAACCCAGGAAGTATGTCTGGACACACACATTCAATTAGATTAGATGTATTTACACTAGATTAGAGTATAGTTTATTACAGTATACAGGGCAATATGAAACATACTGTTATTGCGGAATGGTGATAGTTTTATCCACAGATTTTTTTTAAATATATATATATATATATATATATATATATTTCATCAAATAAAAAAAAAAATCATCAAATTAAGAACAAAATGTTAAAAAAAAACAATACAATTTCCAAATAAGCAAGCATAGCAACAAAGGAGAGAACACTGCAGGAGACAGAAACATGGTTTTTGGGTTTGTGACCCCATTTTTATCTCGCAAATTTCTGGCGACCCCAAAAATATTTTTGTTTTAGAATTAATTTTTTACTGCATTTTAGTTGAACTAGATTTATATTTCACAAAGTTTAAGTGTAGAAATACACACTTAGTGTGTAGAAATAAACACATTTAAAAAATGCATTTTGATTTTTCAGAAATTTCAGGTGACTCCATTTAAACTCCCAGACGACCCCAAGGTTGAAAAATACTGATTTAGTGGCTCCTGAATAGATGTATTTCTATAGTTTTTATAATTTGCGGTCATCTCACGCCTGGGGTGGGACCAAGAATGACACTTTTTTGTTAATTTTCCACTCTAGTTCTCTCAAGCACCCCATGTAGTGCCATTGTGTACCTCTAGGTACACGTACCCCCATTTGAGAAACACTGATCCACATCATGCTGATTTTGGGGTCTTAGCTAAAGCAACTAGACTTAAAGTTTGGCCTTAAGACGTTTCTGATCTCAATGAAGAGAGATCACTAAACGTGACTAATGGGAGTCTGGGATTTACACTGTGCAGTTGATTAACCTATTGTGTGGATCATTAGTAGAATAAAGTGTATCCGTTGACTGAGGTAGATTTTATAGATTTAACTTTAACTGTATATGAGCGAGGAGTCATTCCAGGTCTGTGTCTCCATATCTGTTGCCACTTACTGACATGATTTTTGAGTCCCTTTGAATTTGTAAGAAAACAGGCATCCATACATCTTACAGCAGAGCACAACATTCATTCTCTTATATGAATTCAAGACATGGTCAATAATTCAAAAGTCCACATAGGCAGCAGTTCCTCCTTACATAAAAACGTTTCTTAGACGCTAAAGAGGCATTGGCTCCATTTGGAGGCGACTTTGGTTGATGATGAAAGAGACACGAGACGGTCTAATATTTAGCTTTTGCAGCTGCATTCGCAGTTTGGTGAACATTAAAGAAAAAAGCAGCTTTGTAACTAAGCTCAGTTGGATGACATTCAACTGGATATAATAAATCATATGTGTGTGTGTGTGTGTGTGTGTGTGTAGGGGTCCCTTTGTAATTGTGAGGTTCCATTTTCAACGTTTTAACAATTGAGGTTTGCAGACTTTAAACATGGTTTGGATTTTATAAACACTGCATTACATTACACACCATAATTATATGCACACATTCACTTTATACATGTATATGCCCAAACCTGTGAACATACACACATGTATGTATTGTGTATCATGAATAACATGTGGCACGCAACTTTTTTCAAAACATGAACATCTACATGTATTATAATACACACAACAGTAAATACACGTGAACAATCTGTTACAGAGTGATGAACGATCCCTCATTGACGTCACAGATATGTAATTAAAAAAAAAAAAAAACTGAAGAAACGATTATTGTCTCATGATTCAACAAGTCATACTTTAGTAACTCCAAAATATTTTCTAAATCATGCTCAGTTTAGACTAAATGTTCCATATTGTCAGCATTAATAAATCACACAAGCTTCAGCAGATCGTGTATGTGCCGAGGTCAGTACCCCAAACTATGGAGCCCTTTAAGGGACACAATCTATTTCTATTAAATATGTTTTATGTGCTCACATAGTAGTTTTACACATGTGTAAAAACCATATTATTCTCGTAAATAAAGTATGTTAAGTGTGCACGTAAAAGGGTTAAAGCAACGCGTAACTACATAGAGTCCGTTATATGGAAGTGATGCTACAGTTGTTGGCTGATGTTGACCACATACATATTGACATGCTCAATAGTCACGGAATCTGATGCAAAGATGCATCACTTTCATGTACTGAAACACATTTTGGAGAGTATTTATTACAGTGAACATACAGGGAAGCTACCGAAGCATCACATTGTTTTGCTTGAGTTGAACATAACAGAGGATGATGTCACAGTTTGACATTTCAGGATTTATTTGAGCAAACGTTAACTATCAACACTCAACAATTATCGTGACACCATGATACCTCACACTTTATAGGCTTATCAGTCATTTTAGTAACACTTTACTTTTAGTTTTATACACAAGGCTGTTATTGCGCTGTCATTATCTGTCATTAGCATGAATAAGGTGTCATGAAGGCTGTCATTAAGTGACCTTTGGAGCTATGTTGGCCTTTTTATGGGTTAGGTGGAGGGATCCAGATAAAAGCCATGCTCCAACTGATGATAGCCAGAATTTTATTCTCCGGTTTCTTCCAAACAATGTGGTTTCACACTGTCAACGATTCACTCAACTCCCGATACGATTCAATTCACGATACTGGGTTCACGATACGATTCTCTCACGATTTATTTTACAAAATGGGACTGTAGACAAAAAATACTGTATTATTTTCCTTTTATATTTCATTGTCAAAAGAATTCCTTGATAAACTATTCAAAACAATGCAATTTAACTAAAAATAAATCTTGAATGAAATAAATAAAGGAATAATAGAAATGAAAATGAAGCCTATTAATTTAAATTCTGGTTCTATAATAAACAATGCAAAACTACAAAATAGTTATTTTTCTTTTTCAAAGTGCAACTGAAAATGTATTTTGTGCCTTAACAATTGGACTTAACTGATTTACGTCATATTTGTTTGGACCAGCAGAGGGCATTGGTAACATAGTGGTCGGTTGGCATGCAGAAATTCTTGCAGTGAAGAAGAGAAGCTATGCTAGCAGACAGAGCTAATAGAAAAACGTGACTTTTACAGATATTCAAGTAATATTACAGATATTCTTTCGGTGCTTAAGGGGTAATGAATCATTTATTAACATATTTAAGAGTAGAAGGCAGCCAGAAAGAAAGTATTAGCAGACTCCGCCCGCCGCCTACACTTGTGTAGGGTTAAAAAAAGTACTCCGATTCAATTTTCAGAAAATCGATATCAACCGTGATACCTATGAATCGATTTTTAACTGCCTTACGATTAATCGTTACATCCCTACAAATCAACATAAGACATCCACATACAACAAAATACATCCACATACCGTGTACGCCTTCTGTTCAAACATTCGGAAGTGGTTAGATGTCTTTCAGTCCATTACTTTTTCTTACACTACTGTCTCTTTTTTAGAGTGTCCAAGTCAACAAACTTTTAAGTCCTTGGCCAATCAGCACGCCTGTATGTGCTAATCACTATTTAACCACCTGGGGTCAGTAGTGAAACAGTCAAATCAAAGACAGTGGATTTTATAACTTAAATGACCAACATTACAAAGAAAATAAATATACTTCTCACTGCGACAGCCACAGTTAGGGTTAGGATAACAAACGACACTGAACGACAGCCTTCATTACACCTTATTCATGCTAATGACAGGTGTCATGTCATAACAATGACATCCTTATGTATAAAACTTATGACTAGAGTGTGTAATGCACAAAGTCACAAGCAGGAGGTGTTGTGGAACCAGCTCCAACAGCTGAACATAGGGATTTTTTGATTTTGAACACTGATCTAGATTCAGGATATTGTTCCAGGTAATCCCCAAAATATAATCACTTGTTCCTTCTCCCATTTTGGACATTTCCTGAAAATTCAATCGAAATCCGTTGTTTAGTTTTTGAGTTAGACTGTGCAGAGACAAAGAAATGAAATAATCTCCTTGCCGCAGGTGTTCCGTTTAAATGCATTTTATTTTATTCATTAGTATTCCTAATAAAAAAAAAAAAAAAAGGAAAGACAGCTTTAAGTCATAAAAAAGGAGGGGGAATGGGGGATGCAACCATGAAGTTACAATTTCAGAATAATTTCTCCTGACAGTAGCTTGGTTTCCATTACAGATTTTTCGCAAAATAAAAGCAATATTTCTAAATGTCGAAAAGCATAATTGCACTTTGAACATGTTTCCATTGATGGTTGTTTTGGGCAGAAGCCTCGCAAATCCCATGAAATCTCACCACATTCTGTGACATGTATTTGCGGAAAAAGTGTTTCCATGGCACTTTAGCAACACATTTTGATATCAAAACGTCTGGAAAACCTCCTCATGAAAGCGTAAAATCTTTTTTGCAATATTTGAGTGTTTTTTCTCAGTTGTTTTAATTACCAGTTTTTATTGCACTATTTAGATTTTGCGCATTTCCAAGGGTAATGGAAACACAGCTAGGAATGGTAAGGTGGATCGTATATCCATTTTGAGAGTGACAGGAAATATTAATTCTTGTCATGTGCTGAAAACCAATAATGCTTCTCACTAAACTGAGATGGTTTCACCGCAGCACCATCTGAACCAAACACCAGCTGTGCTCACAGTTTGTATAACATCCCTAAAGTTATTGTTGACAGGCATAAATCAAATGTAGAGTAACCTAAGAGGAAATCACGGGACTCTGATATAAGCACCAACTTCCCCGTGAACCCATTGGAATAACAGTTTGGTATAATACTTTCCTCATCGTGAACCAATATTTTGATATAAATCAAGAACAGCAAAATATTTGTGTCATTCTAGAAATCAGGATTTACGACAAATCCTTCCACCGACTTGTTTGTCCATCACATCCTTCTGACTCATTCACGCTAAACATTTTTAAACCCTTTCTTGGTTTTGTAGCAGAGACCATGATCTCACTGAAGGAGGCCAAAAGCCATCAGGAAATAAATAAAACAATCCATCCACACATGTTTAAACTAATGACCTAAGTAATCAGATTATAAATGAGACCATAAAGCTGTAGCCTGGGAGGAGGCGTTTAGCTTTACACACTGTATTTATTCATCCTGGTACCAGTGGGGGCTGTTTAAGGACTATGTTGTGGATGAAGAAATTATCTTCTGTTTATCCCATGGAAAATCGATTGCCAGAGGAAAACTCCTTCCAGCTGCCTCGTGGGCTTCATTTCAGCATCTGCTGCTTTTTCAGACACATACAGAACATCTCTGGGGTGATGAGTCTGTTTGAATAAATGGAATTAGTGAAACGCAGTCACATGGACTTCTGATAGATTTGTGGTTTGCCTGCTCTCACCAAAGATCAAGCTCTGCATGATGTAAAGTTGAACCAAATGGGATGACAGGCTGTTGGATTAGCTAGGAGTCATATGTTAGACATAAAGCCCTCCAAAAAAACTACATTTTCATTAGATAAAGAATGTTTTGGTGTGCTTTGATCTTTTAAATATAGTAGATAGTTGCTGTTCTGGTCTCTCAGGCCTGCACTTCCTTCCTTCTGCCTGTCTTCAGGTGAGTCCAATTGGCAATAAGATAGAGACGGAGGGGGAAGTGGAAAACGCTCAGAAGAACTCAGAGGGCAAAGGTCTTTCCTCTCCTGGCTCGACTCTTAAGTTTGTTTTGTTAGTTTTGGGCTGGAGACTGCCGTGTTTTCGTCCTTTTATTTTGAAATCTGTTTAGATCGTATTTTATACAGTTTGTATGTTGGACGCTAGTTGTGACGGACCTTTGTGTCTCGGCCCAGAGTCACTAAGGGTGCATTCACAGTACTGACGGATCCTAGAGCGGTTAAAACGCTCTAGGATTCATTTGCTCGGATAGTATCATTTATTGCATCATTTAGGCGGTGTGAACATGCAAACGAAGTCTGGACCGGATCAAACAGGCAAATTCTATAGCGATTGTTTCTGTCGGTCTCAGAGAGTTTCCAATCGTAGCCTAGAGTGAAGTATCAGCAATGACGTAGAGTGCAAGGGGTTGTGGGAGAACCAACCCCATCAAGCAAAACAGGACATTCAAACCACCAAAAGCACGGCAACTTGCTGCTGCTCTATTGTTGAATGTTGTGAAAGGCAGAAGTGTCTGTGCACTCTTAAATGCTCACTTTGACTCATAGATGAGAGCCTTTTCTTCGGGTTCCTGTTTTTCTGCCTCGAGAAGGTTCTACGGCGCCCTCATGTGGTTAACTCCTGCAACTGCACCAGAGACTGTTTGGAGCAGATCAGAAGTTGTGGTGTGAACTCAAACCAAGCCAAACCAAGGTAATAAAATGCCCTCCGCGAATTTGGACCGAGTCCGGGACTAAACCGGTGTGAATGCACCCTTAATCTACTAATACTGACGCACACAACCTTGGGTTTGTGTGGTGTATTTCACATGTTGGTTTCTATGGTTCTTTATTTTTTTATTGTACTGTACATTTTTCTTACTGGGGTACTTTAAGGGCTTGTATCTTGTTTTCCAAATTGCCTTTTATTTTGTTGTTGCAGTTTAACTTTCTATACCAGGTTGTGTTTTTGTGTATATGTACAAGTAGTGATTGATTAACTTTCCTTGACCTTTAATGTGTTTGGTCACAATAAGTTAGAAGGGTCATTTTGTAGATATTTGACAACCTGAGCTTATCTAAATAGTTTAACCTCCAGATTCCAGCTCATCTATTGCCTCTTTGTTTGCACGATGGACGAACTTTTACATTTTGTTTAGTTTTGTTGTTTGCATCTTTTCTTTTGCTTCTGCTTTTTGTTTGGACTTCATTGAGTAAGACATCTGTCCGCATATCCTTTCCACCTCCTTTAAACTCATCACCAAAGCTGAAGACTGATGGAAAACATTTACATTTATTGTTCATTGCTTTCCCCCCCCCCCACTCCCCCCCAAGCTGTGTTTTCCATATTTGTTGCCAAATATATGAAAGTTTACAGTCATGCAGGAGATAGAAAGTATCAAATTATTTTCATCATTTCTGTGGTGATTCAAAAAATCTGCCAGGACTCCTGAGTCAGGACAACTTAAAGAAAACTGAAATAGATAAAAACACAGACATAAATGATTTCTTTTCCAGGCTTTATTTCTTCTTATTTCTTCTCTTTCTGCCTCTTCTTTACTTCCTTCGTTTCTTTTAATGGCACACACATTCCTTTGCACATTTGGGTCTTTCGAGTCTATAGAATCCCAATGTTACCGCGGCAACCAGCCACACATTTCAGAAGATGGTATTGTGACTTTGTATTAAGTTTCACCGACGTTGGCAGAGGTTGTCCCACCCTCCAGGATACAAGTGCCAGCTCACACTTGTCGTACTTTTTTTTTCATTCTTACACTATTGTGTCTTTTGTCCTCTTTGGCATTTTTCACTTTAACCGAGTTAAAAGGGCTTTTATTCGCCCTGAAGCTGAATAGGATGAATAATATGGATCCTGAATAAGACGTCTGGGAGATTGAATCATCCCATGGAGCAGGGGAGGGTCCGCTTGTCTGAGTTATTTGTATCACTATGAATCACAGCAGGACTTTATTCAACTTTGTTTCTTGAAATAAGAAAGGTATAGTTTTGTTCTTCTGCCGTTAATGTTGAAATCAAATGTGATTAACTATTTGAATTTAATATATTTAAATGCTTTTATGGAACCACGTCTTTTAAAACCACCCTGGGAAAAAAGGTCCGACAGACGCAGAGGGGTGG
Source organism: Gouania willdenowi (assembly GCF_900634775.1). Lineage (NCBI taxonomy): Eukaryota > Metazoa > Chordata > Actinopteri > Blenniiformes > Gobiesocidae > Gouania > Gouania willdenowi. The sequence continues at coordinate 11,688,648 of NC_041057.1, forward strand.
GGGGGTCGGAGGTAAAGTGCAGCCAGGGGCCATTCAAATTATAGATTGGTCTGCCTGCTGAACCACAAGCCAAAACAAAAACAGATTTTGGACCAAATCCATCATCATGGCCATTTTTTATCAAAACAAATAATGAACTAGATGTGCTTTTACCTCCTTTATCCTCACATGCTTGGACTGTGAATGTTTGGAGCCAAAGCATGAAAGACAGGCCAGTGATCCCCAGCTGAGATAAAGGTCTGAAAAGAAATGCACATTATTCCTGTGGGTGCTACTGGAGGGACTCACATTTTAAGGTTAGATTGGTATAGACAAGTCCAAGATACAACAGGAGCTGCATCAGCTGTAGATGTAAAAGTTGAGGTCAATTTGCCCATAATTTATTCATGTAGTTTCCTTCCACAGAGTAAAGTGGCAGTATTTTAAATAATGGACAACAATATAAAAATATAATTTTGAATTACAAATTATTTTTTTCAATTCAATTCAACTTGATTTATATAGCGCAAAATACAACATTAGTCATCTCGAAGCACTATCAAAATGTAATTTTTTTAAGAAAAAAGAAAAAAGCCAACAAATCCACATAAACAACTCACTTGTTGTATAATCATGAAACTGCATTTCTTTATTAAATTTGATAAATTCCTTCTTTACATTGGAGTCTGCTTTGTTTTAAAGAATGAAGTCTTCTAGTAACTGCACATTTTCTATTATAATTGTTAAGTTATTTTTTAATGATTTATTTAAAAACCTACATGTATGTTATAGATCCAGAGAGAACATTCAAAGGCTTGATGGGAGTGGACGGTGCAACTTGTGTCGGACGCCAAACACCAAGTCATGCAAAAAATGTTATTCATATATATATACAAAAAAACCTAACTCTTCCTTCCCCACCGCGGGTGGTCTCTTTTTTCCTTCAAGCTCGGGTCCTCTACCAGAGGCCTGGGAGCTTGAGGGTTCTGCACAGTACTTCCTAGCACTGCACTTTTCTGGACCGAGATGTCTGATGTATTTCCTGGGATCTGCTGTAGCCACTCTTCCAGTTTGGGGGGTCACTGCCCCGAGTGCCCCGACGACCACGGGCACCACTGATGCCTTCACCCTCCAGGCCTTCTCCAGCTCTTCTCTGAGCCCCTGGTATTTTTCTAGTTTTTCCTGATGTTGCAGTCACTCGGTATTGCTATGTCAACCACAACGGCTTTCCTCTGCCTTGGTTCGCCATTACCATTCTGTCCGTCTGTATCTGGGAGTCCCACAGGATCTTAGCTCGGTCATTTTCTACCACCTTTGGAGGTGTTTCCCACTTTGACCTTGGGGTTTCCAGCCCATACGCTGCACAGATGGTTCTGTACACTATGCCAACCACTTGGTTATGGCGCTCCATGTAAGCTTTCATGTACATGTGTGTATATATATATATATATATATAGTATGTAACTGAAACAAAAGAGACTAGAGTCTCTATCCAAACAAAAGAAGTTTGGACCCTATCCCATAAACTACAAATCACAAGATAGACTTTTTTTTAATAGTCAAAAATGATCAAATGTTGTAATTTGAGGATTCATAATAGTAATGAATTATACATTTCCAGCACCATGTGTTCCCAGAGCAGTACTTACATTAATGTACCAGAGTTCGTGTAATTGAACGTTATAGTCACACATATATTCACTGTGGATGAAGCATGAGCTCATGATTTCACCTGAAAGTGAGATTTATGTCGTTTCATTTGTGCGCGCTAACTGTGTGAGATGCTCATTTGTAGTTGGAAACTTCCCCATAAATAAATCTCCTTCAAGTCCCCCTCAAAAAATAAGTATCTGGTTCTGAGCAGCAGCCTGAAGGCATTCCTGGCAATTTGTGTCAGATAAATTGCCAAAAACAATAATGTGCAACATATTGAGTTTCAAGAGAGGTTTTTCTCTCCCTCATTCTGTCAAAGATCAAACTAATATCACGGTCTACTGCTGTGTTGTCTTTGTGTAAGTCAGTAAAGCTCACCTGGTTTTCCAGTTATTATTAACTTACCACCGGTGCCTCTGCCCTGAGGACCAAGCATCTGCACAGCCAAAGGAATTTCATTAATATTGATTTGTTTTTGAGCAGTGGTTTTACCTTTTCTTTTTCTTTTTCAAACTTTATCTCAATGTCGGTGGCAATTCCATCTAACAAGAAACATACCTTGAAGGAACGGCTGCAAAATTAAATGTTCATGTTTACAGCTACATTTATCTGGATATAATCAATGGTCCTAATGCAATAAATCAAACTGGAGGAAGGTTTAATGATGCATGGTAATGTCAACACTGGGACACACATGGAAGGAGGTCAGAGGGAAGAAAGGAGATGAGTTATTGATTAACTATAGCAAAGAAAAAGTCCTGCGAGGACTGTACAGTAAGGACCCCACAAAGTTATTAGCTATAAGCAATCAAAAACAAAGAAACCTAAGAAAACCTGATTTACATAATGCGGTAACATATGTATAATACATGATTTATATATACACAATTGAACCCTTTTGAGCTAATATTTACCTCCACAAAGCGCAGGAGGTTATGTTTTACCCTGCGTTTGTCTGTCTGTCTGTCTGTCTGTCTGTCTGTTTGTTAGCAAGATAACTTGAAAAGTTGTGAACAGATTTGGATGAAATTTTCAGAAAATGTTGCTATTGGGACAAGTAACTGTTGATTAAATTTTGGTGATCTTCTGGACTACCAAAAATTAGAAAATGTCACTCGTGGAAATCACAATATGCGTGAATGTGCATGCTCCTTTAATCGCGGTGGCTTATGGGTAATGTAGTAGCGGTAGGGAAGTGTGCACTGCGCTCTTTATTAAATCACAATATGGGTGGGAATGAGCTACTTGGCGGAGGTCTGCGCTCTCCGAGTGCTCTAGGTGTTTATTTATTTTGAACGAATGCATAAAAAAATGGATAAACATGAAAACGAATGAACAAATCTCAACAGAAATCTATATGAAATAAAAAAATAAAGTAATTCTAATATAATACATTTGATTCGTTTGACAAGGGACAGAACGAAGCCTACGCTTGTCAAGTCCTACCCCCGTTCTTCACCATTCAAAACTGCAAAATCCAATGGAATGAAATAAATTGACAATACAAATAAATACTTTAATCGAGCTATGAAGACAAAGAGAACAAAAACAAACAAAATACACAGGCAAAATACGACATCTGTGAGATTTCTCCTTCATTTCTGTACTTTTCAAAGATAAACCTTTTGTACATTTTTTTAATTGCATTACATTCATACTTAATTTAATTGTTTCATCAAGATCGTTCCGCAAAACCACCTCACAAATGGAAATATACTTACTTTTTAACTGTTGTTTCAGTTTAGTTTCCCTCTAAAGTTATGTCTTGTATGTTTACAGGTAACTTGTTCAGTAATGTTGGTCCAGTTTAGCCTTAACTGCATTTGCACAGGAAGCCAATAAACTGTTTTAAAAAAAAAAAAATGCAGACTGAAAGAAACCTCTGTTCACCAGCTGGTGCAGGTGCTTTGGTTTTAACAGTAGCGATATGTGTAACTCAGCGTTCTGTCAGCACACCTCACCATTAGTTAGTGCTGGAATGTAAGAAACACATGAGTCAATACATTGTAAGTAAGCTTAACTTCCAATTTTCAATATTAACAGACACTGATATATAAATAGACCCTCATAACCCGAAGAAAATAGGTTTAAATTTTAGCCTGAAAAACTTAAACAGTCAACAAACAATCAAAACTCATGTTACATTAAAAATAAATTATATTCATCAGATGTTGATTTGTATTCAGAGTGTATAGCTTACAGATGAGATCATTTTATATTATACAGTAAATTAAAAGTTATTAAACACTCCTACAAAATAAAATGATTTGTCAGTTCCACGCTTACTTCCTTGTTATGGGAGAAACTTTCCGGAAGAATAATCTCTGTATTTCTATATACACTGTCAAATATGGCACATGCATAACCCTAACATCCAATTATAGCCTTTAACAGCAAGAGATTTACAATATATGCCTTAGTGTTTAAATAAATGTATATAAAATAAAACCTAACATTTTAAGTTGTGCCATTGTTGTAGAATTTCACGTTAGCATGAGAGGGCCCTGTAAAAAAAGAAATTAAAAAAAAAAAAGAAAAAGAAATTTAGGCGAGGTAAAAAAAATTTTAATAAAAAAAAAAAAAAAATGCATTTTGTTTTCAAAAATAACATTATTGGAAAAAAAAAAAAAAAATGAAATCTAAGGTTTTTGAACTTTTTTCCAGGCAAATATAAATGCTAAAGGCAATGTGAAGACTATTTGAGGCTATTGGCCTATACTGTGGATGTTTACTCACATTTTTCACCCACAATCGTTAAAGTAAGTTTTCCCAGAAGTAAAAGGCGAAACACTTACATCAGCCAAAGTCAAACAAATTACACAAACTAAATGGGAGCCGTAACAGGCATTAAAAGAGCTTTTGAAAGGAATGAACCAGGCTTTTGTAGCTGCTCTACGGAGTGTATATGTCATTTTAACTAACCTTGTTTTGGCTCCTGATTGATGGAAACCGTGTCGAATGAGACTAATCGCCACAACCATGACGGAAATGTAGCGCACGGCAACCGTTAAGGCTCTAAATGAAGGGGTATAGTAGCCTGTGCTAATAATATCAATGACTGAGTCAGGTTTGTACATGAAACTGATGCGATTCCCACAGATGTGGCTAGTTAGCTGCCTGTTAGCTAACAGGTTTTTGTTTGCTTGGCATCTCCGGGGTAGCCAAAGCCACAGGCGTATGTGTGCGTGTGTGTGTGTGTGTGTGTGTGTGTGCAAGTGTAAGTGAGAAAATTACAGATTGAATTACAAATGATCTCATCATGAGTTTAAAAGTGTTACACTTTTCCACTCTGGATAGTTCACTTTTCAGCTTCTTGACATCATTAATCCATCATTAGCTCTTTTTTTTTTTTGCCTCGTAGCCTAACGTAAGTAAGTCGCCGCACCCTTCTACCACTGATGGAAGCATTAAGACGATATTTTTTTTTTGAACTAGTCCAGTAAATGAATACAAGGCCAGTCTCCCAACAACCAAAAGCTGAGTACTAACAAAGAGCCATACCGCACAAAGCTACCCACACAACAAAGCTCAGCACAACCAGAAACACATTTTTACCAACAATCCAAACAGACCCAGAAACTGCTTTTACTGATATAATTTCTACCCCCCCCACTTGTCATGACCCGGCGTCACGGTCTGAGTTCACATCGTACAGCGACTGTATATGTATGTGCATGCGTGCACATGCGCACTACCAAAAAATTAATTTTTGCTATAAAAAATAAAATTTATTATTCATTTTTGTTTATTTTTGTTTTCAAAGTCAACGAACACGTGTTTTATTTGTTTACTGGATCATGTTGGGGTTAGGGTTATAATCTCAGTACGGAGGTAAACTCAGACCGTGACACCGGCTTGAAAGGTCACAACAATAAGAAAGTGAGACGAGACCAAGGCCAACGTTCAAGCTAATGAATCAAATAAACCAAGTTGGTCTGGACTAGACTAAATTTACTTCAATTCCATTAAAGTAAACCCAATTCAGTCAAATTAACTTAAATTCTATCAAAGGAAACCAAATTAGGCCAAAGAACACCAAATTTCATCCAAAAAAATTAAATAAAATAAATAAAAATGAAGATGAATTGGACCAAATGAGATATTTACATCATCGAGTGAAGATAATGTGAGTGTTGTGAAGTGTAAACAAAGCTAAAAGCTAATCTAACCTAGCGTATCTAAATCAAACCAAGCTCGTTTCACCCCATGGGTGTGACATTAACCAATCAGCACGTGATGCCATGAGCATTACATCCTTCACTCCTTAATGACCTTAAACTTTTCCACTTCTTTTACAGAGAACACATCAAACCTATTGTTTCCCAAAATGACTAACTTCTTTTTTCAATCTGGGTGTCGACGTTTAACGTTCTGACACGACCCAAAGCGATCAGCTGCTGGCTTCTTTGATTAAAGCGCAACCCGACACCTCTTTAAACGCTAGGCAACTCCTCAAAGAAAGTACAGACTGTTACTGTACATTTCCCTTCATGAAGTAGTTCACAGCTGGGTGTGCCATCGGTTTCACCTCCTCCACTGACCAAGAGTCTTTTGTTTGGAGATAAGAGCTTCATTGTCTGAGGGACCCTGAGAAGTTCGCTACTCAACACAAAAGAGGTCACATTAGTGAGTGTTCGACCTTGGATCATCTGGGAAGAAATGTTCTGCTACTGTGTTCCAAGAGGAAAACAAAGGGTTTGGTCTGTTTTTATTAGTGCTAAATGTTTCTGATAAAAAACAAAGACTGATGATGAGGAAACATTTTGTCATAACCTTGACCTCAAAGTTGTTGTTGTTGGAAGACACATGCAGAAATAATCAGGCGTTATCTGAAGGGCGACGCTGCACCTTGAACTTGGATGTCTTTAAAGTGGGACGCAAAGTCATCATTTCTCCATAATGAAGTTTAATCAATGAAGCGAATGTTTGCAGGGACGATATTGGCAGACTTTTATGAAGCTGTTGAAAGTGAAAGTGAATTTCAAAAAGGAATTATGTCTTGTAAACAGGGGCGTGAGCAGCAAATGTAGGCCAACCGTTGACTCCCAATTTAGTTTATTAAATTAATTTACTTAAACTATGATAGAGCTGTTATTAAGTCGGTGGTGCTCAACATGTGGCTCACTATGTCTTCATTTTTATTATTATTATTACCTCAGAGAAAAAATAGAGTTTAAAAGTTTCCCCGTTTTAAGGTTTTCTAATTTTTTCCTTTTTTCCAAAAAATTTGACACTGTTTTTCAGACTTTAGCTGCTTTTGCCAATAAATATCCATTTTTTCCTCCAATTTTTGACTATTTTTGGAAGTTCTTTTTGATCAACTTTTTAACCATTTTTGTTTGCCTTTCGCCTAATAAATAACACTTGTTTCCTTTTTTTCCCTACTTTTTGACTCTTTTTCTTGCATATTTTTTGTCCTTTTTCACTATTGTTTGCCACATTTTGCTCATTTAAACTACTTTTTGCCATTACATACCACCTGATTCCTCCTTATTGTCATTTTTTTTGCCACTCTTGACTGCTTTTGGCCCATTTCAGTCACTTTTCACTATTTTCTTGCCATGTTTTTGCCACTTTTGAACCATTTTTTTGCCACTTTTGAACCATTTTTTGCCACCTGTTACTCATTCTTTGTCACCTTACTCATCACTGTTGACGCTTTGCTTACCTTCTCGGTATGGCGGCTTTCGTCAAATGGCTGGCTGTGATTGGCTTGATCGCCGTTCAATCAATCTAACTGAACCAATACGTTTTCAGCAATGAATCCCTTTCATGAAAACAAATATGTATCGCCCTCACTTTTTACAAAGTGCGGGTGTCGCATCCCCCATGGGTGAGACGCACCTGCTGGTAACGCATGTTAAAGCCTTATGTCTAAACAAGAAGACAAAATGTAATAAATAATAATATAAAATAGTAAAAAGGGTTTACAAAAACAAAAAAAACACAAAAAACCCCTTCCTCCAGGGTTTAATCTAGATTTACGATTTATATTTGTGAGTTTGACTCATATTGAGTGGCCTTGGCTTTGATGATCTCCAGCAATTGTATCCTGACTAAACAGTTTGTGCAGCTGAACGTTGTTAGTGTTCGATCGAGTTGAAACAGATGGATTTTTCCAAAGGTACTGGACTCCGAATCTCAGCCCAGGTGCAATACATTATTGTTAAAGTCAGAGTCCTTGATTAGACATGGCAACCTGATTAATGTTATTGGTTCCAGTTGTGCACGTCGTGCTGGAGACGCTAGACTTTAATTTTGAAGTTACTGCTGTTAGACAACTGAAATACTCTGATATATAGTTCAACCTTTACACTTATTATTATTGCCTTTAAAATGCGCACATCACGGCAGACCAAAAAGTACAGTCACGTCGTCATTGTAAACAATACCTTTACAATCCCCTAGAAAATAATGCAGAAGAAAAATATATAAAACATTTATTAGTTCGATAAATACAATATAATTAACCACCTTTGGTATTAAAGTGTTCATGATTGATAACAAAATTGTAGAATTAATGATTTTGAAATTTATAACTGCACAAGATCAACATAAATTAGTAAAATGTTTGTCCGTTATAGAAAATGCATTGAGTTTGGAGCAACATATTCTGCTCAGTTTTAAAAAGAGATAATTCTCCATGTCTTTATGTCAGTCATAAACCCCAACAAAATGATATTAATGAAATATGAAGCAAAAAATGTCAACTATTATTTTTTTGAATGATAAAGATTGAATGGGGTCAAATTGACCCCAAGGATATTAGAATGAAGTTTGCTCCCAATTGGAATCATCGCTCATTTAGCTTAAAAAATACACTGATAATTAAATAATAATCATGTCTTTTCATCATATACAGTATGCATATGTAGCTACATACACAAAAGTGGGCAGCCACAGTGTAGCGCCCGTGGAGCAGTTAGGGTTAAGGGACTGGCTCAACATCCCACAGTGATGACCTAGTGAGAATCAAACCAGTGACCCTCTGATTACAAGTCTGCGTTCTTTTACCACTAGGCCACGACTGCCCTTTTTGATCCATGAAAGGTAATTTAAATGTCATTGCATTCCACAGCGCACCTTCGTGTCCTGATTTTGACTAAAACTTGGCACTTCGAGATGGAATCGTATAATAACAGTCAGGAAAATAAATCCTATTGACTTTTTTTTTAATAAAATAATGGAAGAACCGTATAGATGAGGTCATAAATAGAGGGATACCCTGTCCAAACAGGAGAGCTAGGAGGCTAGTGTGTCACCTCCGCCTTGTTGCTCTGAAGGTGTTCCACTCTCTCATCTGGCAGCCTGCCAGGCCTATACAGTAAAACTCCGAGCCTGGACGTGGGATGAAAGCTGCAGCTGTGGAAGCAGCAGGCAGTCAGACAAAACTAAATGGAGTCATTCTTCAAATCAAGGCCATGCAACTCTTTGCGCCGCTGCAGTTGTAACTCAATTATTCCCAGGCCATATGTTTGTCTGCTAGTGAGGGGGAAACCCACCTTTCTTTCTTTCTCCTGCTGTATTCAAGCTTTCCCTTCACCCCCTCAAAGTAGAGCAAGCAAAGGTGGTGTCTGTCACGTCACGTGATCTATGTTTGGAATCAGATGGAGGTTTATGGTTATTATGGGACAACCGTGGATGGAGGATTTATGTGTGGAAAACTAACTTTGAAGACTCAAAGCCACAGCTGACAGCAGGAGAGGTGTGACTGAAAAATAATCATCTCAGTCTGTGGTTCTTGGGTGACATACATTGTGTTTACATGAGAATAGAAATGCACTGCCAGGGAGTTGCTTGAAAATGTAATGAATGCTTGATGATGTGATTTGAGCGTAAAAGGTTTTAAATGGAGAAAACAGACATTAAGTGTAAATAGTTGATTTGGAGAAGCTCCATGTAATGTCCAGCGCGTGGTTTGCACTGCAGTAATTAATGATGTGAGACTGAGTGCTTTGTAGTCCTAAACCTCCCAAACTGTCCAACAAATCCTTTCCATTGTCCTCATCAGTTTGTTACACCCTGACAGTCATGTTTTTACAACCTGAAAATAAGTTTTTTAAGTTTCACAATCTGCATAATCTGGTACAGTAGTGTGTGTAAGTAGCAGAAGCTTGAGTTTGTAACCACAGATGCATAATTTGCTGTGTGATTGATATTTGAATAAAATTTAACATAATACTTATAGTTTTTTTTAATTTATTATCTGTCAGTTTTTTTTTTTCCATTTATTGTTAATTTAAAGTTTTTTTGTAACCCATTTCATTGCATGTTATACTTTATTTTGTAAACCTTTTAGGGCTGTTTAATTTTTTGAATTAAAGCCTAAAATTATTTATTTTTTCGTATTTTACATAAATGTTTAAAGTGAAAAAATAAATAAAATGGTAGTTGTGTCCAAGATGTTTCCTTGCAGTTGTTTTGCCCCAATTCAAAGTATTGCTACAGTTCTATTTTTTTATTTTTATTTTTTATTTACACACAGGAACGTAATCAGAAATGTTTATCTTGCAGAATGAGATTTAGTGTATTATTTTTCACTTAAATTTACATTTGGTTAAAACAGTCGCGCAAGTATTTTTAAAACCAAGATGAAATTGCTCAGTTTTTATCACATTTTATGACAGCCTAAACTCTTAACTTTAAACTATGTAAAGGTTATAAAGGAATGGCATTGGACTCAAAATATCTATCTATACATATACATATAAATACATTCATTTAATTTTTTTTTTACCACTGTGTGCATCTTTGAAATACATGTTTGCATTTTTTCATATCTTTTTAAAATTATTGGTCAGTTTATTATTTTTATTTTGAATATGCATTAATATATTACGCTTTAGAATTGAAGGAGAACTTTAAAATCACCAGCTGCATTACGATAATGCCAATAAAACAACTACTGTTGCATGAATTCTCCTCGTTGACTATCACAGGTTTAACGAGGGCGCCATCGTGTGGTCAAATGTAACCAGTGCACCGATCATTGCATTAGCCTTGGTTTACCTGGTGATGTGGGCATTTTTATCATTACATGTTACATGATTTATTGCCTGGAGAAGCATTACATCTGATTATTATTATTATTATTATTATTATTATTATTATTATTATTATTATTATTATTATTTTAAAGGTAAATACTGCAGTTTACGGTTGGTTAGAATTCAAGGTTACAGGACAGAGTTAGTTATTTCATCATTTACACCACATGAGCAAGAGTAAGAAATTTACCCCTGGGGTAAATAATGTACTTCTGATTCTGATGTGTCAAACTCATGGTCCGGGGGCCAAATCCGGCCTTTTGGAGCATCCAATTCAGCCCGCAGGAGAAAATTAAATTCACAGAGAAAACGGGAATCACTGTGTTACTGAAACGCAACAATATTGAGGAGGAAGTCATTGTCCCGTCTATAGACACGCCCACTCATGAATATGCATAAGTAGGCCGCAAATCAGCCTGTTTGTGTAGAGTTGCTCAGAAAGTGACTTTTCAGAGGCTAAAACTCTGGAAAACAGGCGAGTTTGGGCAAATAAACCTAAAATTCTATGTTTTTGGGGATCTTAGAACAAATGGAGATGGGTGAAAAATAGCATGAGATGTGACCTTAAAACAGTTGAAAAAACTAAAAATTCTTAGGAAATCCTTCAATTTTCCTCAAATTATAACGTAATTTTTCTCTTAATTAAATAGAAATTGGCCACAAAATCTAGGAAATTTAAAGTGAAGATCTTGTTGGAACTGATATTTATCACTTATTGCTTGGATATTGTCAATTTCTTACATATTTTGTATTATATGTATTTGTAGAAGTGGAAACTATAGGGCCCAATACTGTTGAAATGACTTGTTTTCCAGCATAAAATCTGTGACCCAACTGAAATCCAACTGATCCATATTTGGCCCCTGAACTAAAATGAGTGCGACACCCCTGATCAACATTGACAGTCATGTGGACTAAACCCCAACAGAATAACTAAGGTTTGTAAGAGGAAGCAGGATGTTTTGACAAAGATCAACGTATACACTTTATGTATCTGTGAAAACCACAGAACAGAGAACGACTGCTGATGTGTGGACAGCATAACGGCTGAAACAAAAACAAGACACTACTTTCTCAGTCCTGACACTTATTACGTATTAAAATGCCACATTCACATGCATGAATATTATCTTGTATTGCTATTATTAATCACTCGAACATCAGTGTAGACAATTTGATCTTCTGGGTTGCCTGGAAACAAAAAAACAACAACATGGTGGTTAAATTTAATCACCAAAGACGCATTTTCATGTATTGGCTCTTTGAGTAACGTTTTGCATTCTTACTTCTGTTTACAGTCACATCCCTCTTTTTACGATGATATGAAACAATTATCAGCAGAACACAGACAACCAAAGCGGAGCAACATGTTGCACCAGTCACAGCTGCAACAGGGAAGGAGGGGGCAACATCTGGAAAGATGAAGATTTGAATGTGTTTAAAAGAAGAAGTGATAACTGTTCAATGATCTTCATAATAAAACAACACACCTTCACAGGCTTCCAAAGTAAGGACAGTCTCTTCTCTACTGAAGCTGTTCCAAGCTTGGCACACAACCGTCCCTGTCAGCCATGCATGTACAGTGATGGCAACTTCTGAAACGTCAGACTTTAGAGACGAAGAGTTGCTCAGACACTGGCATCTGTCACTGGTTTGTAGAAGGATGTGATTATTTAATGTCAAAGCAAATTTGACTTCATCTCCGTCTGAAGAGCAGAGGAGCTCCACCTTTGTGGTGGACAAACACTTCTGAGACACCACAGGCTTTGAAACAGGAGCTGAAACACACCATGGTAACAAGTTAAAACAGATATCGAACATTTTCTGAACGGAAATTCATGACTTACTGGACGAATAATGACTTTTTTTGTCATTGATATACTTAGTTTTGAGATATTTTTCAAATAAGACTGATCAAAAGTGTTGTAAAGGTATAAGAATTAAAGATGAGGTCAATGATTGTGCAAATTTGTATTTATCACAGTAGAATTTTATAAAATTAAAAAACTAAAATAACAGGGTATAAACACTAAAACGACAACAAAAAATAGTGTGATTTTTAATAATAAAAAGCTGAACCTATTCATCCCGTTTGTCTCTAAAGGAATATTTTAGTTGAAAACCACCAAAGAAAATTAAAAAAATGCAAAAACCCTTTAAAAAAAAACAAAAAACCTCAGTCTTAATGGGTCTTAGCTGGTGAAGGAGAAGCTCATAAGATAATATTTTAATATATAAATAATGCTAAAATGGAAACAGAATGACAGTTCTGATTTAATTTCTTCTTTCACAATATAAACACTGAACAGATTTGTCCTTTAAATGATCAATAGTGTATTTTAAATGGTTTTATCACAGACATTTTTATACCCGTACTCACCTTTTATCTGTACATGTACAAGGATTTTTCTCAGTAATTTTCCATCAAAGTTGAATTCTTCCAGCATGTACTCTCCAGAGTAGTTCTTGCTGGGATTAACCAATGTAATTACTCCACTACTGTCGCTCTTAAAGTCATTTACATATTCCTTAAACACATTTACATTTCCAAAGCGGTCACTTTGTAAAATCCTGTAGTTATCGTCCTTTGTCAGGGTCATCTCGGAATCCTTTGCATTTGACAATTTGAAAATCAGTGGCTGATGCGTTGCACCAAAACATTGAGAAACTTCCAAAAAGTTGCACTCAGTAGATTCTAAAAAGAAAAGCAAAAAATAGGGCAACACTTAACGAGAGGCAAGAAAAACGTGTTTTAACTTAATGTAATCATCAGTTTATAAAAGGTGATTATTTTTTTTAATTAGTCCCAGATTAGCCAAAAGGTCAAAAACTTGATTTCCTCATGTCACAATTTTGCTCCATCAAACTTTACCTCTTGTCGGCACCACAACAGTGAAGATAAAAATGAAGAAAATCATTGTTTCTGTAAAACATATGCAAAAATGCAATTGTTAAAAACAAAACAGTTCCCATTTAGACACATTATAAACTGTTTATACGAAAGTCAGACAATTTTCCAATTCAATAAATTCAACATCTACAGATATAACTGATTTATGAAGGAAAGACCTTTCATTTTCCAGGTGACGGCACTTGAATCCAAAACTGTGCCTCTGTGTTGCTCCTCAGTTACATTTGAGTCAGTGTTACATCTGCACCACATTCACAGATGATGTCTTGATCTTGTTGTGCTAATTGTGATTGACTGACAAAACTGTGAACTTTCACCAACTGACAACTGGTAAAAACACCTGAGGTGTCTTGTTGTACATTCACACAAAACGCCTTTTTTTGACACCCACAATGCAACTGAATTAAACACCAAAGGCTACACTTCCTGTGCAAGTTGTTTAAGTTTTCAATCAATGCTTGCAGGTTTTTGTAGGATTTTAAATGTCCAGTTAAATTTTTGAGAGATATTTAGCATTTAAAAAGGATTTTGCTTGAAGAGCTTGTGTATTCTGCACATATTCAGTGTCCTTTTTTTTTTTTCTTTTTTCTTTTTTTTTCTCTTAAAATTTTTTTTTTCTTGCAAGTCTTTTCTCTTTAGGCGGCGCGGCACCTCGCCGAACCGCAGCCTGTCCCTGGGCAGACGGTGGGGGGGGGGGCGCACCCCGAGACGCCGAACCCAGAGACTCACCCCCGGGGCACCCCCGCCCAGACACGGCACCCACGGGGCCCGGCGCCCCCAGCCAGCAGACCAACCGCCCCGACGCGGATCCGCCAGGACAGGAGCCACCGGCTGCGCCCCCACCCACACCCACCTAGCACGGCCCAGGGGAGGCCCCAGCGTGGGCGAGGCCCCACAACTCACCCTTCCCTCCCCCCGAAGCTACACAAGCCGGCCCCTGCGGTCCCCCAAGTGAGCCCCCGAGGAAGAGGACATATTCAGTGTCTTAACATTTCATTTCTGTACCTGGTTTGGTCATCTGAGTTGCAAGTCCTGTCAGTTTGAGCTTTTGAAGTCAGGGAGGCCCTACAGAGCTCCGCCTTTTTTGGAAAAAGGTACTTTTAAAAGATATTTTTTACCAAATGTTATCGCCATCCTAAATTCAACTAAGTTACCAATCCACATTTGAACCAGAACTGCTCTACCTCGATGTTTTTTGTATTTTACTACATTTTATTTTACCCTTACTTTTATTCTTATATCTTAACACTGTTTTTTACTGTCTATTATAGGTTTTTGGGCACAACTACGTGTGTACTTTAGTGCTGTCTCTCCTGTGTTGGTGAGCCAAAGACAATTTTTTACCTCGGTGGACAGTACAGAATTATTCTATTCTATTCTAATGAGGCGCCTACTCACTCAACACTTAAAGCTGCTATCTGGAGTTTCTGAGAAACGTCTCACTTCCTCCCACTGCCTCTACCAATCTACCAGAAGCCACGCCTCTACTTTTCTGCACACGTATTGTGGAATATAACAAGGTTGCATTGATATAGGTTTATGGGTCAGGTAAGAGCCAGAATCATATGTGCCTGTTTGCGGCCTTGTTTCCGTGCACAGTTCCACATTCACTTTGATTGACAGTCTCAAAAACAGGAAGTCAAAGCCTATTGGCTGGGTGCACTCGGCGATCGTTTCCATTTGTATAGGGGTCAATAGGACAAAGGAGACCATAGTCAAAGACTAGTTAGGTATTTTTTCGCATTTCAAAAGAATCATACATAAACATAGATTTCTCAGAAACTCCGGATATCAGCTTTAAGGTAAGTTCATACCAAACGCAACTTCAGCGACTAGGGTCCAGTTCACACAGAGACGGGTTTTAATGTAAATGATCAAGTATTTTATCATTTATGTCTCGAGTCCACATGGCAACGGCGATTTGGAAGCCGAATACAATAACCTCTTAAAAACGGCTCCCAGAGTGGAAAAGGTGCCGTACAAATGGCGTTTACTCATTATATGCTCATGATGGTGCATCGGCTTCCCTGTTTCGGTGTATTTCTGTGGCAGCGTTACAGTGCCACTTAGAGGTCTGGTATGTATACTACAGCGTTTTGCGCTTTTTTTTGTGCGGACGCACACATAATTACCTGTTTTAGGAGAGAGTGTTTTTGTTTCGTCTCAATGTGAACGGGGCCTAGATTACATTCAAAATCAATGGAAATGATGCAACATCAAGCGACCTCCCTTCAAGCAACAAGACTCGCGCATTTCCGGCATTAAAGTTGAACATCTTTTTTCAAGCAACTTCGAGTGTGTCACAACATCCAGTCAGCAATTCATTTCTCCCCAGGTCATCACGTCACTGGGGTAGATGAAGCAAGCAAAAAGCGCGACTCATCGCGGCAATTTAAGCAACTATAGTCGCTAAAGCTGCATTTGGTGTGAATGCATCGTATTACACCAACCGAAGGCGTGTAATAAACAAAGAGAAATCTACTCCCACACACAGAACTAAAAACAAACAGAAGCAAAGTCTAACCCAACTAAATAAAAAAGCATCCAACCAGGGTTTAAACTTACATCAAGAACTAGGCCACTGTAGGAGTTAAGTTAATCCAGTGAACCCAACCAGGCCATATTGATACCAATGTTTCACACCACAAGTTTGATTAATGACTGAGAAAAGCATCAAGACTCAAGGTAGTATTAGGGCTTCAACCACATACATTTCAACAGACTGTTGCATTTCTTTAAAAAAAGGAGCTTGAATAGCACGTCATAAAACCTAAATGTGGTGCATTAAAGACCAGATAGTTTAAAGTCTGTCTTGCAAAAAAAATAAAAAATAAAAACATTTACTTTCTGCACCTATTTCTACAAATTTGTCGTTAGTTCTGGATGTTTGGAAAAATTTACTATTGCATATCTTCAAAAGCATTTGCTGAAGTGCACCCATAACATCTGATGCTCACAAGTCATCCATTTGACTGTAATTTAGCCGTTTACAAAATGAAATATCTGAAGGCATTCGATGCTTTAATGTAAAATTACAGAAGGTTACTCTGTGTTTATCCTTAATCTTTCGTTGTAGCCATACGTCTTCATTGTTCGCTGCTGTTAAAGGGACAGGTAAGCATTTGTTTGTAAGTCAGCACTGAATTATTTCAGTGCTTTTCAACCATGTGAGATTAGCAGATACATTGTCTGAGCCTGTAGAGCCTGGAGCTGTTCTAAAGATGTGTAAATACAATAATTGAGCTCAAATATGCTGCCATAGATCTGCGTGTTTTTTGGTTAATTCGAGTGTGGTACATTTGCAAATTTTACCAGCATGTGGCAGTATGTAGCAAAAAACAGTAATTGGCTCATAAGTTGTAAATCACTTTGGCACAAAAAGGGTTTAAATCATGTGTTAAAAATGCCTTTCATTTAGCAAGTAAAAAAAGGTAAAACAAAAACCAAAAACTGTATTTGAGTTTCAGTTTTGTGTGTCTCTTTAACACAAATAATTACATCCCCGAGCATGTATTTAAAGTGTCATTCACCTTAAAACCTAGATATCTTGCTGAGTTTTTATTGTGAGAAAAGGCCCCAGGCTTTTTAATTCAGGTTATACAGGTTAACACATAGCTGTCATATGACTTAGCAATGTTTTTTTTAAACCTAACCTCTTGTTCACTCTGTTGATATTTTCAACCTAATGGTGTTTGTAATGTTATTCCATTAGTGTTTTAATAGTATTCGACACGAGGAGGGACCAGGGTTTTCCACTGAAGTCACTTACGGTATGAAAGCAAGGGCAGTACCCTTGCTTCCACACAGGTGACCCCTGGTTGACGAAAACACCGACTACCTGGGTCTCCAGCTGGCGGAATTTGGACTCTACCCGGGAATGATGCTCATATCCGAGCATGTTTGTAAAACCGATGGGAGAAGCAGTATTAAGGCCACCGATCTCCTCTGCTTCCTACTCCTGTATTTCCTCTATTTACCTTTATTGTTGGCGTTATTTATTTGTTTTATTTTTTTTACTTTTACAGTTGTTTTAACAACTGTAAAGTGTTTGAGTTTTTGAAAAGTGCTTATAAATAAAATTGATTGTTACGATTGATGGTAAAGGCAAGGCAGATTTATTTATATAGTGCATTTCATACACAAAGCAACTCAGTGTGCTTTACGTGATCAAAAAGAGCAACAGACAACAGCTTAAAATCAATAAGAACATTAAAGTAGGCAACAAACCATTTAAAATCATCAGTAAAAACATCAACAACATAACCAAAAATCTCCCTCTCAATCATATGCAGTAGAGAAAAAAGTGTCTTTAACTTGGACTTAAAAATGTTCACATGTGATGCTGACTTCAGCTCTAATGGCAGTTTGTTCCACTTCTTTGCAGCATAACAACTAAACGCAGCATCACCATGTTTACTGTGAGCTCTGGGCTCCACTATCTGATCTGTGTCCATAGATCTGAGAGACCTGCTGGGTTCATACCTGACTAACATGTCACTGATGTATTCTGGACCAAACCCATTCACAGATTTATACACCAGCAGCAGAACTTTAAAGTCTATTCTGAGGCTGACTGGGAGCCAGTGTAAAGACTTTAAAACTGGAGTTATGTGCTCTGACCACTTTGTTCTGGTTAAGACCCGAGCTGCAGCGTTCTGAAGGTAATCTGTCAGATTCAAAGTTTCCAATGTTTACAAAATAACTTCGCTCCTCCAAGTAGGACTTAAACCATTGTTTTACTTTTCCATTTAGTCCAACCCATGTTTGCAATCTGTGCAACAAAATTGTATGGTCTACAGTGTCAAATGCAGCACTTAGATCCAATAGAATGAGAACAGAGAACCATGTGGTATGTAATGGCAAAGGGTAGCTTATATGGGCAAAATGTGGCAAACAATAGTAAAAAAAAGGGCAAAAAGGTGAAACAAAGAGAGGCAAAATGTAGGGGAAAAGGAAACAAGTGATATTTATTGGGCAAAAATTAGCTTATTTGGATGTAAAGTGGCCCAAAAAAAAAATTAAAGAAAGGACAAAAGTGTCAAAAAGAACTTGCAAAAATCAACAAAAACAGGAAAAAAAATTATATTTATTGGCAAAAAGTAGCTAAAGTCTTAAAAAAGTGTCCGAACTTTTTGAAAAGGGGCAAAAATGGGACAAAGGGAGTTGCAAAATGACTAAAGGAAATAGGTAAAAAGCGGTTAAAAGTTTCTTCATTTTAAGGTTTTCTGAGGGAATAAGAATTAAAATGAAGACATGAAGAGCCACATGTTGAGCATCACTGACTTAATAATGGCTTCTACGTGATGTCATTGATAATGTAGTGGACTGGTCTGGACACAAAAAAGCCTGGGCTGAATTGTTTTCCCAGTCCGCCCCTGCCACAGCCACAATGTGAAGACTACCAATGGGGAATATTGCTCTGTGATGGTGTCATGTGACGTTTGCATTTTAAGGGGACGGATAATTATTGATGCCGCCTCTTGGCCAGGTCATCACTGTAAATGAGAACTGTCTCTTAGTGACCAACTTGTTATAATAAAGGTAAAACAAATGGACTAATAAATAAAAGTAGTTTGTTTTTATGGGGTGCCAAGTGTATAATTTAGTATAAACGTTTAGCTCACACATTTTATTATTTATCTCACTTTTCTCATATTTAGCACATTTTCCTACATTTAACACAACATTTAACCACATATATAGAGGTAAAAAAAAATTAAAATAACTGTGTTGCACTGTTGTGTTGGGAGTGTACTGTGAAGTGCAGCTCGTACACCTGCCATGACCGCGCGCTCGATCTCCGCCGCCGGGAGAGAACCAGCCATACATATCACCCAGGCAGGCATTGGTGAAGAGGTGTGTGGGAGCAGCTGTGTGTGTCTCTGCTTGTGTATTGGTTGAGGTTACAAGGGGCGGGGGCAATTAGCATATGTGTGAAACATTTAGGTCCAACATTTAGATTTAGATTTAACATTTAGATATAAGATTAAGCATTTAGATATGATATATAACATCTAGATTTAGATTTAAATATTTAGATTTAACATAATATTTAGATTTAGATTTAACATTTAGATTTAACATTTATATATAAGATTTAGCATTTAGATATGATATATAACATTTAGATTTAGATTAAATATTCAGACTTAGATTTAACATTCAGATATAACATGTAACATTTAGATTTAGATTCAAAATTTAGATTTAGATTCAAAATTTAGATTTAGATTAAATATTTATACATAGATTTAACATTTAGAAATAACATATTTAGATTTAATGCTTTTTTTTTTACATCTATATATGTGGTTAAATGTTGTTAAACGTGAGAAAATGTGCTAAATATGAGAAAAGTGAGATAAATAATGAAAATGTGTGAGCTCCAACTTTTATACTAAATTTTTACACTCGGCACCCCAAAGTTTTTAACCGTATTTATTATGCTTATCGTATTCGTTTGTATTGGTATGTTGGTAATTATAATGCATGTTTATTTTTGTTTATCAGAAAACAGTCCTTCATTCTTTCAGGTGTTATGGCAATTTTTATATTCATCATAATATCGTCAAATGTGTGTTCATGTGTACAATTTGTCATGTTTTAATACATGACTCCATTACTCTTTGCACTTTTGAACAGATGAATCATGTTAGATTAAACAGTACAGATCGTATTGTATGCAGATATACACGAACGCTCACACTATCAAGGACAGATAAGAGTGGCGCCCAATCTTCCTCATAATATACACGTCTTCATCATCCTTTATTCTTTCATTCTTTCAGGATGGAAGCTTCTTTGTACTCCGTTTTATTTTATTTTATAATAAATCTTTTTTATAAAATCATCAATGCCTCGCCTGGACTCCATCATTCAACCAGAATCATGTCTCCAAATGAGGTCAACCGCAAATTTGCCGTGACACAGGAAAAACATAACAATGTGTTTATTAATTTGTGAACCTACAAACCACAGAAAATCATAATGCTCCACAAACAAAAACAGAGCCAAATGAAGGTGTTGACTCTCTGGTAGCTGTCAATAAAACAGAGAAGGAGTGAAAGGCCCTATTTTTATACTCTCAGCTACTGATTACTGATTACTGCCAGGTGAAGGTGACGAACCCAGGTGCATTCAATGGCTCCTGATTACTGAGGTTTCCTCAAGTCTCTAAAACAGGGACTAAATTATAGAGATAATAATAATAATAATAATTATTATTCTATTTTTATTATTATTATTATTATTATTATTATTATTATTATTATTATTATTATTATTATTATTAATATTAATATTATTTGCTGATGCTGATTATTATTATTATTTTCAATATTATAAATAGATAGTTATATAGCATTACATATTTATCAGCAATTATTACCAGGATATCATCATCATTATCACTTCATTGCCTTAATTGTTACTGCTATAAACAGGGCTTTAAATTAGCACCCGCCAACCCGCCAATTGCGGATAAAAATTAAGTTTGGCGGGTAACATTGTAGCGTTACTAGCCATTTTGGCTGGTGAAGAATGAAACACTACTGCTGCTTCAGAAAGCCATTGTTGCCAGATTGGGCTGTTTTCTGCCAAGAAATTTGAGAGTTTTTATTTGTATTTAGACTTTAAAACGTAATGTGTATCTGGCAACACTGCTTGTTGCACCAATCCTACATTTCCCATGAGCACTATGTCGTGACGTGTCATTCAACAATTGGCTATGTGCTTACGTTAGCGTGATTGTGGTTCGGTGTCGGAGAACACAGACAGAATGGCGCAAAACAAAAAATAGGATCTGAAATTAAGTAGTAAAATTAGCTGAGGAAAAACAAACACACATGTGGAGATATTTATCGGGTGTTGAAAAACCTGAACTGCAAAAAAAAAAATTAAAAAAATAAATAAATCAAAATGAAGGCTGCTGCCGACACAATAAAAATGTTGATGAAAGAGGATCTGAAAAGAAGATGAAAATGAGGAGTTTTAATACTAAATAGATGTCGGTCGTGAGTGGCTGGTATTCGACCATTTGTTCACCTTTAAAATGTGCACTATACAGTTTGATGGGAGTGGGATTTGTTTGCATTTGAAGAGCACGTATGTTAGTAAAACATTTTTTTCTCCACAGTACATGCAATTCTTAGTACTGATTACTTCTATTATTTCTAACTTCAAACAGTGGGAACTAATTTTCATCTGAGCTAAGTTTGTATATTATTTTATTTGAGGCATTGTTACAACATTGCTTTTAAATTAGATTCTTCTTCTTCTTGTTCTTGTTCTTCTTCTTCTTCTTCTTGTTCTTGTTCTTGTTCTTGTTCTTCTTCTTCTTCTTCTTCTTCTTCTTCTTCTTCTTCTTATACTGTATACTGATGATGATGTTAACAACAAATTTTAGGTATAGCACATCACTGAACTACGTATCAAGTGCTTGCATTACATTTAACATATGTATGACACCACGCCCAGAACAGGACAATCCGGTTTAGAAAAGTCTACCGTACATTCAGAAGTCGATCTTGGATGAAGTCTATTGGGATAATGTGTCTTTAACCCTTAAAACGTGCAGCAAATAGTATTTATTAAAGAAGGCGCCTGCGGTCAATATGTCACCTGTGTGACAGGAAGAGCCAGTGTTTATTTATCTGACCTCCAGAGGAGAGAGAGCTCTGTGTGCGCAATGAAGAACTACGACGATGCCGTGTCATTCCTGGGCCAGTGGGGGCTGTTCCAGATGACCGTGTGTCTGCTGCTCTGCGCCACCATCATGCCCAACGGCTTCGGCGGCTTCACCCTGGTCCTACTCACCGATGTCCCGGAGCACCGCTGCCTCATACCCGGAGACAACCTCACCGAGTCCTGGAGGCAAGGTGCCATTCCCGCACAGGTGAGTCACTACACCCGCTACACCTGGAACACTTCAGATGTTTAAACTTATTTTTTCCCCTCATTTATTTATTTTGTAAATATCATGATGCGCATCAGTGAGTATGGGGTGCTCATTGTAAAGGTGCGCATATAATATACAACACATTTTGCAACATTTAACAACAAACCACGTTTAAGAAACGTATGCGATTTTTGATGGTACTTTTTTTTTTTTTTAAACCAGGTTTACAGCAATATTTGTGAAATGTTTCTCGTAAATGTCAAACGAAGTGTCTAGTCATACGGAAACGTATCAATAGATGGCTGAGTGGTCTCAGCCAGTGATTCTTAACTGGTGGGTCGGGACTCAAAAGTGGGTCGCGGACCTGTACTGGGTGGGTCGCGGACAGCTGGTCAAAAATAAATAAATATTTAAAGTCTCTCAGGTTGGGTTGGACTTGTCTTTTATTTTGAAATAAACTTTTCTTTTGACAGGCCTGTTGTAAAATGCTTGTTGCACAGGCAAATATATAGATTTATGCTTAAAAAAAAAGAAAGAAAGAAAGAAAGTGGACCACGATTTAATGACAGTTGGAATAATTGGGTTGCAGGGTTAGACCAGTTGAGAACCACTGGTCTAAGCTTCTGATTCAAGTATTCTCTCTTCTGCTGCCATGGGTTCAAATCATGCTTTTGTCATACATATTTTTTTCATTTCAACATATTTAACACGGTAAATTCCCTCCTTTAATAAAACATATCTAAAAAAAATAAACATTTTAAGGCACTTCCTGGGTTAGGGTTAGGCATAGGGCAGGGGTCTCCAAAATTTACTCTCAAAAGAGCCATTTTGCCTCATCTCACCTGGATTAAAGTCCTTCCGGAGCCGAAAAAAAACCTTTTTCATGACGACAACATAGTGTAAATGGTAAATGGACTTGATTTATATAGCACTTTATCACCACACTGAAGGAGTCTCAAAGCACTTTACACATCAGCTCATTCACCCAATCACTCTCACATTCACACACCAGTGGGACAGGACTGCCATGCAAGGCGCCGGTCGACCACTGGGAGCAACTCAGGGTTCAGTGTCTTGCCCAAGGACACTTTGACACATAGTCAGGTACTGGGATCGAACCCCCAACCTCTCGATCAGAAGACGACCCACTACCACCTGAGCCACCTGACACAAGGGTCAGTCTTGGTGGAAGTTCCACCTATTGTGAGACCAAGACTGACTCTTGTATTTTCAGTTCATGTTATAATCAAGATGCTTTCATCATCATTATTATTATTATTTTTAGCTAAAAATAAGCATTTTAAACCCATATATTTTTATTCCTTTTGTTTGTTAATTTTGCGCACCCCCATTTGAGAAACACTGTGCTAGATGAACTGGTCTGATAATGGACTATAGTTTTGTATTTTTTCAGACAGAAACCAGTAATCATTACCATGTAGGAAGGCCTGCTGTTGATTTACAGATGGTAGAACCACCAGTAAATTACACGTATACTGTTACCCTTCAATGGACTGACATGATAGGAGAATACCCGACTGATCTGCAATAACATCACTGATCCTTCTTATTCTCTTGTAAAACAGTATTTAAAGAATAGGCTACATGTCAAGTTGTCCTAACAGGAAGTGTGTAATTCAAGGTGGTGAACGGTAAGCAGGAGCTGAGCAGCTGCAGCAGGTACAAACTGGATGTGGTGAGAAATCTCTCCGCTCAGGGGTTGATTCCAGGGATTGACGTCAACCTGACAGATCTCGAGCAAGAGAGCTGCGTGGATGGGTGGAACTACAGCAAAAAGATCTATGACTCAACACTCGTTACCGAGGTATGCAGCTTTTTTCCTGTTCTGTCTTGCCATGTGTCCAACATGTCAGTATCTTCAAGGCCGTCAAAGTGGATGATGCCTACTTGTCAACACCATTAAACAACAATACTTTCCCTCTGTTTAATTCTCTCACTTTATTACATACGAACCCATTTACATGAAATAAATCAAAAACACACAACATAACTACAAATTAGGGATGTACTGATACAACTTTTTCACTTCCGATATGATACCAATATTGCAGCCTTGGGTGTTGATTGATACCAATCCGATATTATATCTGCACAAATCATACATACTTTTATTACTTATTTTATAGTATGGAATGTTTGAAAAGGCTTGATCAAGTGATGTTACTCAAACAGAAAACAATAGTCAGATAAAATAAATAAATATAATATAATATATATTGGAGATTTTAGATGCAGTCCGATGAATTCCAATATTCGTCTTCTGGCTGATATCGGACCGATATTCGATATCAGTATCGGATCGGGACACCCCAACTGCAAATATACAGAGACAAATTCTAAACAACAAAAATACATTAAAATGACAGCAATAAACACACAAGATGACTATAAGAAATATACTAATTGACAATGAAAATACACAAAACTACTCTAAAAACACACAAGATGACTACAAAACAGAAAGTACTCAAAATACAGAGAAGTATACAAAATGAATACAAAAATACACAATAATGACTGGAAGGAAATCATACATTACAGATAAATACAGGAAAGAATAATGAAAATACACTAATTGGCATCACAAATACACAAAATGACTCTAAAAACACACAAGATAAATAGAAAATACTCATACAGAGAAGTATCTATGACAACAAAATTACACAAGAATGACTCGAAAAAAACATAGATTACAGAAAAATACGTTTATTGTCCTACAAAGGGAAAATTTGCAGCATTTCAGCAGCAGTAGATAAATAGACAGATTAATGAACAGCATAATAAAAATTAAAAATGGAAAATATATACACACACATAGGCTTGGACAACAAAGCTATAACGCTAATAGGCATCACAAATACACAAAATTACTCCAAAAACACAAAAGATGACTACTGAAATACACAAAAACACAGAAAATGATACAAAATGACTCCTAACCCACAAAGCAATAACAAAAACACATGAGGCTGTGCTCTTTAAGGCAATGATGCTCAGACCATCACGAGTCGTTATTCTAAATGCTGACATGAATGTTGATAATGAGATCGAACAATCACAGTTTTTTGAGGTTTTTACCCATCTCTGTTTTTAGTGTGAGGCAACAGTGTTTGTTCTGGGACTGTAAATAATTGTACGTTAATACAGCTCGAGTTATCTATCTATAAAAGCAAGAAAGTTCTGCGTGCGTGCGTGAGTGTGTGTGCGTGAGTGTGTGTGTGTGTGTGTGTGTTTGTGGAGCCATCTGCACCTGAGGCAACATCATTTTCTCTGTGTGTATAACTCATCTGTTAACATGTGTCATCCAGTTTAACTTGGTGTGCGATGACAAGTGGAAGCAGCCATTCACCACGATGATTTTCTATGCTGGGATTCTTTCTGGGTCGTTCTTCTCTGGACCACTGTCTGACAGGTACTGGGAATTCCAGATCTCTGTGAATTACAACATCATTACCAATTTTACGCTCCTGAACTTTATTTACGTTTAAACTGAACAATAGCCACTTTGTAATTCTATTTTTGAAATTGCTGTGCCTCACATTAAAATCAAGACCTTGCTTTTTGGGATTCTCCTGATTAATGAAAGATGATTAAAACACCCTGAGAGCTGCAACATACTTGTGATCAAAGTGTTAAAAGTTGCAGAATTCTTCTCTGCATGACACAATGCTTTATAGTCAAATTAAACTGTTGTACAAACTTTTATTTCTTGTATGCAGATGCACCAGTTCTCTTCAAAGCAGCATTATAATTAGTAAACCCCTAATTGAGGTCAAATATTTGCAATAATTGTATTTTCAACTTAATGTAAGTGATATTTTGATAGCCTTTTTATGCTACGATAAAGACCGAATTATGTTCAGAACAATGAGGAACTACTAGGGATGTAACGATTCACTCAACTCCCGATACGATTCGATTCACGATACTGGGTTCACGATACGATTCTCTCACGATTTATTTTACAAAATGGGACTGTAGACAAATTTTTTTTTGGGAAAAAAACTAGAAAATGCTGTACTATTTTCCTTTTATTTTTCATTGTCAAAAGAATTCCTTGATAAACTATTCAAAACAATGCAATTTAACTAAAAATAAATCTTGAATGAAATAAATAAAGGAATAATACAAATGAAAATGAAGCCTATTAATTTAAATTCTGGTTCTATAATAAACAATGCAAAACTGCATAATAGTTCTTTTTCTTTTTAAAAGTGCAACTGAAAATGTATTTTGTGCCTTAACAATTGGACTTTAAAAAAAAAATTACGTCATATTTGTTTGGACCAGCAGAGGGAGCTGGTAACACAGTGGTCGGTTGGCATGCAGATATCTTGCAGTGAAGAAGAGAAGCTATGCTAGCAGACAGAGCTAATAGAAAAACGTGACTTTTACAGATATTCAAGTAATATTACAGATATTCTTTCGGTGCTAAAGGGGTAATGAATCATTTATTAACATATTTAAGAGTAGAAGGCAGCCAGAAAGAAAGTATTAGCAGACTCCGCCCGCCGCCTACACTTGTGGATAGCGCCTTTTGCTGGTTAAAAAAAGTACTGCGATTCAATTTTCAGAAAATCGATATCAACCGTGATACCTATGAATCGATTTTTAATTGCCTTACGATTAATCATTACATCCCTAGGAACTAACAGTTTTTTCTAGTGTTTTCCAGTGTTAATTATGTCGACTAAAAATTGTCGTCATAGTCTCTTGACAATAACTAGACTATGACTAATTAGAAAAAATAATAAAAACTGTGTCAAAAACGTAATTATATTTTCATCGACTAATAAAATCTAAACTATAATTTCATCACATGATGAATACCATTCAGGTGATCATGTGGTCTGACGCAATAATGACATCAAATCTGTCTTTGTGTGTACTAAAATCTAAATGTCATTTAGTTGACTAAGGGCCCTATTCTCAGGTCTGGACTTAAGCGCTTTTTTACGGTGGACTGGGCCATGATGGCGTTATTTTTGAGCTGTCTAGAAATCACGGAACACAGAGTTTTCCTAACACTTGTAAATCTCATTGAACTCCAGATGAACATCTGTTTGTGTGGAAAGCCTGGTTTTATTCACTTCTTACGTTCCTGCATTCAAAAATGATCAGCGCGCATTAGTCGTCATCATCTGTCATCAATGTTTCACTTGTTATTTACTCTTGTGGTGATCAAACTGTGGCCTTACGTTATACACAGTGTTAAAATAGTTGGACATCAGTCTGACGTCTGTCAGAGTTTCATTGTAACGAGCTGCTGCAGCTGATCAGCTCCGCGACGCACCCCCACCCAGGACAAGGATGGCACGGATAAGATATAATTAAATGTAACACATTTTGTCCCGTTTAGAAGTGGTAAATGTGAACATGCTGATTGCTGATGGTCAGTCCTTTGGCGTGCTTGTGTGACTCCTCCCACCCCCGTGACAGTGTCAGTTTGGATAGATTCCTCTTTTATTCTCTTCTGCAATATTTTGAGTGTGTGTGGCCTAAACTAAGGCCATACTTCTCGTGCAATATAATGTTTGACCTTATCGGGGCGCTGCACTTATTTCAGAAGCGCGTGAGAGAAAAAGAACTTAAGCAGAAGGGAGAATACGCGTAAAAAGCCAGATTTGAATGTGAACGCACACATTTCAGGGCTGCTCCACTCAGAGTGCATAACTGGAATGGAGGCGCGCAGCGACTGACTTAAGCACAGGGGGAGAATAGCGCGCAGCAAAAAGGGCGCCACTGCGCATTTTTTTTTACTTACGCGCATGGGAGAATAGAGCACTAAATTAGTAATCTTTGACAAAATTTTAACTATTGTATTTTAGTCAAAAGACTCAGTAAAACTAAATCAATGTTTGCTGACAAAATAAACACTGATTTTACCATCGAGTAATTTTTGTGTTTGCTATGTTTGTAGATTTGGAAGAAAACCTGTTCTCTTTGCTACCATAGCAACACAGATGGTTTTCACTTTCCTTCAAGTCTTCTCCACCTCCTGGATTATGTTACTTATCCTTCTTTTCATCAATGGTTTGGGCCAAATGTCCAACTTTGTGGCGGCTTTGGTGCTAGGTATAGAAAATTATCCAAGTATTCCACCAACACCACGTCTCTTTTCGTAACTTTCTTTGTATTTTTCTTCCTTTACAGGTTCTGAGACCTTGATTGGCAATGTGCGCATCATTTATGCATCTGTGGGTACAATGTCAGCCTTTGCTCTTGGATACATGATACTGCCAATCCTCGCTTACTTTTTGAGGGACTGGAAGCATCTCCAGTTAGCTTTGTCTGTGCCTTGTTTGCTCTACATTCCTTTTTGGTGGTAAGACCTCCCCCACAAAAACAGTTATATAGGATAACTGGGTGAACCAGACCTTGATATGACTGTATCAGAGTGTTAGACGAAGTAATCAATTATTTTTTTAAAAAGCGACAAAAGGTTTCTATTGTATGTGTGAATTCAAGTAAACTACCTTAATCTTATTTACAGTATGTATCTAAGAAACACTATTTTATATAACCTATTTTTTGTGTATTTTTCTCTAAGAGAGACAAGGTTTTTCAGGAAATGTTTATCTCCCCTACATGTTTTGACTGTCAACTACCAGTCTTCCTCAGAGGAGTTCTGCTGCTCGCCTTTGATGCTTCCTTTGAAGTTTCACTTGACTTCCATGTGATAGTTCCAGCGAGATATCTCTTCTCATATTTTCTCATGTTGTATCTTTGAGTCAGGCTCATCCCAGAGTCTCCTCGATGGCTGCTTTCTCAAGGCAAAGTAGAGGAGGCGGAGGCTATCCTTAAAAAGGCTGCCAAGTGGAACAAAGTCCAGGCTCCGAGCGTCATCTTTGAAGGCTACAGTGTAAGTTTGATTTTGATTTTGACTTAACAGAAACACTCAACGAGCAAATTTAAGCAGTATGTTTGACTGATAGAACGCAAGCTTTAAGAACCCGTGTATCATTCGCTCATTCGTTTTTTTGTTATGTAACAAAAACATGAAAAACGAAAAAAACACTCTTTTTTTGATAATTGTTTCCAAAACCATCCATTCATCCATTTTCAGACCCACTTGTTCCTGTTTTTTAGGGTCGCGGGGGTCTGCCGGTGCCAATCTCTGGCTCTCATTGGGTGTTGGGCGGGGGTACAAGGTTGATTGGAGTCTCTAAATTGCCCATAGGAGTGAATGAGAGTGAGTGGTTGTCTGTTTCCAAAACCAAAATGAAAAAACGGAAAACGCCTTGTTTTTCAAATTCAAGCTGTTTTGCTTCCGTACAGAAAACGAAAAATGGAAAACGAACTCCTTTATTCATTTTCTCCATTACCAATTGGAGAAAGTACGTGGCCCAGAAGTGAAGCGTTACACATTCTTTAGCTCTGCAACACTTAGGAGTTTCTAAATCCTCCGAAATGTCCGTGAGGAGGTTCTGTGCCCAACACCAGCTAAAGCGAAAAGGACACGTTTCAGATGCACAGTTGGAAGCAGCGATCTTGTCATGTCGAACTGCCGTTAGCATAGCCGTTAGCGTCGGATGAGAGTACACTTCCGGGTCACGTACTTTGGTTAGTATTTCAACAAGTAGACTGGTTGCAATGACTCTTTTCTCCATTTCGAGTGATAGCAATTACTCCTAAAAAAGAAAAAAATAAGCTTTATTTTTGTGTTTTGCAGCCCATAAAAAAAAAAAGGAATATAAAAGAAAGTTTCAACTTCTTTTTACTGCTTAAGCACAGCCACATCCGAACATCAACAATTGTCCTTTGTTTTCTTTGGTGAGTAAACCGCTGTTTCATCAGAACTGTAAAACATTTGCTTACGTATGGAGGACAGGACAAACCAGCAGATTGCTTTCTTATGATGACAGACCAGAGATGGATAACTAGTAGCCCTACGCCCTACATTATGAGAAAAAAATTATACAAAATGTAAGAAAAATATACAAAATGACTCCAAATCACACAAAACAGCAACTTAAGTGTTAAAATAAAAAATGTTAAAATGTTAATTAAAACAAGCATTTAATTTTTTTCATTGTAAAATATATGTTCATGCTACTATGTGAACCACTGTCTGTATGTGACAGGAACACTAAAAATACGATCGATATCCTCTATATTCATTATTTTCTCAGGTTCACTACCTCATTGGGCTACTACAGTCTGTCTTTTAATACAACCCAGTTCCACGCCGACCCTTATATCGCCTGTTTCATCTCTGCTGCTGTGGAGGTTCCAGCTTACATCTGCAGCTGGTTGGTACTGCAGTACCTCCCACGACGACACTCCATCATTAGCATCTTGGTTGTCGGAGCACTGCCTCTATTCTTTATTCAGCTGGTGCCAAAAGGTAAAGAAAAGAAGGTTTTAGATTTGATATTTGGCAATTTACTTGTGTATTTTTTTAACCGCTCTTCAACCAGTTGCAAGTTACAATTACAAATATTTTAAACTGAACCTTAAGGATGGTTACCTACCTAACCAAATCACACACTTTGGTGGACTGATATTGAACAAATGGCTTTTACCATTCCTGGCCTAAAATGAGTAAAATACTATAAGTTTAACGTCTTTTTAAGGGGACAAAAGTCTATGTGCATAATAAAATTGGGAAAGAAGACAGTCTGGATAATAAAGTAATTGTAATCCTTAAATTCCACTTTCTCTTTGGGAATAATAAAACTCATAGCAGACTTAGTTACTATTCAAGTAACCTGGTTGACTGTAATTTAGTAATAATTAAAGTATTATTTGTTTTAATGATTACAATGGCTGAGCATGTAGCCTTTTGCCTCCATGTTTCACGAGACTCTTTGGTTGACTTTGCAAAAGGTGAAATAATGTAAAAAATTTCATAAATAAGAAAAATTCTTAGTGGGAAGAACAAATAAGGTATTTTCATGTTGAATACGTGCACTGTTCGTTCTTTGGTTATTCCTTTTAAAACCAAATAAATAAATGGTGTGGTTATCTTGTTTTACTGACTTAAAATCTGAACATAGACACTGAAAAACCAATAACCAGACAAGCAGCATTTTTCAATTTTAAAATTAAGTTTTGTTCAGTTTGCGTGATATTTGGATATTTATGGGGAAACTATGGACGAGAGCTTCAGGTTTTAAGATCACCACACAGAGAGGACCCACAGTCGGGGGCGGAGTTTTACTTCCAGACAAGCAAAGGAGCAACGCATAAGTCACATCACTGATGAACTGGTGAACTGAAATGTTATTATTACATAAATACATTAAAAAAAAAAAAAATGTATGTTACAAAAAACATGCACATGATATGTGATTAAAGGAAGCAGAGGTAGTATAATGAATCTACTGGTGCTCTTCGTTACTTGTGATCAACTTCCGTCTATGTTGACGGCTGCCGTTAGTAGCTATCAGTATTCAAGCATGCAAAAAAAACAAAAAAAAGTGTAATTGTTGAATTTCTAACATCTATTGTTCCTCACACCTGCCACAGTAGTCAGTCACCTAATTATTTGGATACTATTTGGACTGTAACACCACAAAACAAAACTTAAG
This sequence comes from Gouania willdenowi, assembly GCF_900634775.1. Lineage (NCBI taxonomy): Eukaryota > Metazoa > Chordata > Actinopteri > Blenniiformes > Gobiesocidae > Gouania > Gouania willdenowi. Next base: position 11,720,691 of record NC_041057.1, read on the forward strand.
GCCATGGGTCAGGTGGTAGAGGGGGTTGTCTTCTAAGCAAGAGATTGGGGGCTTGATCCTAGTCTATGTGCCAAAGTGTCCTTGGGCAAGACACTGAATTATATGTAAAGCGCTTTGAGACTACTTCAGTGGAGATAAATCAAGTTCATTTACCATCAAACGTGAGCAGCTTTTTACGAGCTAAAGCATCCACACACTGCATGAAAACAGTAGCAGGACCAGAAACCTGCTGAAATGAATGCCAAACGGTCCTATTGTGTGCAGAGACATGGTCCAGGACCTGGTGAGGGAAACCATGTGCAGTGGACTTCAGTTCTGATTCTGTTCGCTCTGACAGAATGTGACATGCTTAAGGTCTCGCTCTAATCTGCTCAGAAATATCCAAATATCTCACAAACAAAACACATATAATTCTAGTTACAACTCAAAGAGAAGTCTCTGGCCTTTTCAACAAAAGTTTACTCTTTAACATAATCTACCCCACCATAGACCCAGAGGGTAGATATATTATCACCATTATTATTTCAAATTTAAAACAGAAAAACACTGCTTGTCTGGTTTTTGATGTTTCTGTATTTCTGTTTTGGTTTTAAGTCAGTAAAAAAAAAAAAATCAAACCATTTATTTGTTATTTTGATTTGGTTTTAAAATGCAATAACCAAAGAACAAACAGTACACGGTTGTGAACTACCTTCTAATCATTACTTTGATGCCCAATAGCAACGTTCAGGGCAAACTATCTACTGTTCCAGATAACATGCAATGCCAAATATAGTCAGTGCCAATATTGTTTTTCCCTTTGTGTTTTATTTGACTGTTTCAAATACTTTGTATTTGTATTAGGTCAATCACAAGTGTCACTCACTTTGGAGACGCTAGGAAAGTTTGCTGTCACCACTTCTTTTTCCATGGTATTTGTCTACGCCTCCGAAATATACCCAACAGCCATTAGGAACACAGCGACTGCGACAAGTAGTACTTTTGCAAGACTGGGAAGTTGTGTAACTCCCTTTTTTCTAAAGCTGAGTAAGTACACTAGATTTGAAAGATGACTGCAAACACAACTACACACCTCGTGTCTAAAGCCATCTCCTCTTGTCTTTTCTTTTTTAGATGATTACCACATATACTTGCCCTATATCATACTAGGGATTCTGTACATTTTGTGTGGGTTTTGCACACTTTTACTTCCTGAAACATTTAAACAGCCACTCCCTGAAACAATAGAGCAAATGCAAAAGCAAACCAACAGGTAGGTTCATTTTTTATAAACTCCAGTATTGTTTTTTTCTTTTTTTGTTTTTGTAGATTCTAGACTCATTAAAATATGCCTAGACCAGAAAGACATTTTGAAAGGATATAAATGTGTGTGGAACCAAGGGAATTAAAAAGTAGTCTTTGCTTCCCCCTGCTGGTCAGAAATATTTTTGCACTTTAATACCATAAAGACAAATGGAGGTGTGTGGATTAGGCACTTTGATACCTGAAGGATACAATGTCAAAGCAGTCCTGATAATATTAGAACCAGGTGAAAAATACAAGTTTAAGTTGTTCACTGTAATACCTTCAATGAACACTTGAAAAATGATTTTCATAAAAGCAATTGCGAGATTAGATGTTTTACAGTGTGACTAATATAATGCCTTGTTTGTCCTTTCTTCTCCATGACAGGATAACTTGTCCATGCATCAACCGGACAAAAACCACAGTGCCAGTGACGATGTCCGATGATGATTCTTAATGACTCATTTTGTATTTTAGACATTGCTGAAATAATTTTTCTGTCAATATCCAAACTTCTTGTTTGCATTTTTCATGTTTAACTTTGAAATCTGAACAATTTTTATGCTGTGGGATTTCATGATTTCATTATTTAAACAACTTCCAATCTATATTTCTTGGTTTTTATGACAGTTGAAAGATGTCTCATTTGTATTTGTATTTGTCACTGAAGGTCTGAATACACTGTAAATACACACTCAGGGGTAAAATGACCTCATATGGTGAAAGTAGCAAACAACATGCAGTCTCAGCAGGCATGTAGTTTAACTAGTTCATTTCATTATTGTGTTTGTATGATATTTATGTAAATATTGAATACAATGGGTATGTTTTATGTCTTTCAAAGGAAAATTAATAAATTGCCAGCAGTGGATAATTTATTGTAGTGCGTGTCAGCTTAGCTGTAACCTGTTTATTACCTGTCTAATCTATATGAATTCCTATCAAGGTTTTTCATTTAGCTATAAATACAACAGTAGTCAAGGCAAAATGAAAGAGCGTTTCTCTAGGGACAAATTAAAACAATTAAGTTAACAAGAAAAAAAAAAAAAAAATTCTAACTGAAATATGTTACAGCTACAAGGTGAGATTGGGATGAAGAGTGAAATTTCTGAGGTACAAGGATAGAACACCAATTTTACAACATACCAAGAACCTCCAGAAACAAAAATCTACATAAACGAGAATTTTACAGATGCTGTGAGAAGCAAAATAAAAGAACTGATGCCAGATCTGAGAGCTGCGAGTGAGAGGGGGCACAATGCCTATTTGTGACACAATAAACTGATCATACACCGCCGCAGCAGTACACCAGAACAGCCAAGAGAATCCGTGTAACGTTTTTCATTATGTAACAAAAACATGAAAAACAAAAAAAAAATACTAATTATTTGAAAACGGAAAACGAACACCTTTATTTGTTTTCTCCATTACCGATTGGCCAAAGTACGTGACCCGGAAGTGTACTTTCATCCGACGCTAACAGCTATGCTAACGGGTTTGGGATGTCGAGCTTACGTCACAGATGACATTAGTATGAAAAATAGTATAACAGGTGATTAATGGGATTTCCATAGCAAAAGTCATCCAACTCTTAAAAGCTGGAGACAAACACAACTTCAAAAATTGCAGTCCTTTTTTCTTCTCACAGAGTTCTCAAAAATCATAGAAAAGCTTTTCAGTTATAGATCAGAAAAATTAATAGATGAATACAAATGAATCTCAGACAGTCAGTATGGATTCAGAACTGGATGGAAGAACATCAATCTGAATGTTTGGACAATGTGTGTGGTGTCCCCCAGGGGTCAGTGTTAGAACCAAAACTTACCTAATAATACAAGTTGACTGACTCAAATCCAAGATGGGGTTGTCTGGTACTGTTCTTCAGTGGTTTACATCTTATATAAATGGAAAAACTTTTAATGTTGCTATTAACAATGTAATGTCCAATATGTTCAATCTGTCATGTGGGGTAGCCCAGGGCTCTGTTCTGGGCCCTGTTTTGTTTTTACAGTATCTGATGCCCCTTGGTCGGTTGATTCCTGTTTTTAAAAAAGTGTCTTATGATTTTTATGCTGATGATTTCCAGTTCTACTGCTTTTTGACTCAGAGTTTCACTTTTCATCTGAGTTCTTAGATTGTATATCCAGTAACAAAAACTGGTTGTCATCAAGTTATCGCCAGATTAATTCAAACAAAACAGACACTCTGATCATCGCTCCTGACAAAAAGATCCTCTGATTAAAAACTCCTTGGTGATCTGGGTCATCTGTGAAAACCAGCCTCAGAAACCTTGGGGTTGTGTTCGATCAAGCAATGTCTTTGGAGGGGCACTGTCGTCCACTGACTAAAAACTGTTTTTACCACCTGAGAAATATCTCTAAAGTGAGGCATTTGTTAGCAAAATCTGATCTCGAGCTGGTCATACACACGTTTATATAATCTCGCATTGACTATTTTAATTCTGTTTTCACTTGTTTTAATAAATCAACCCTAAACAGACTCCAGATCGTACAAAATGCTGCTGCCGGACTTTTAACTGGTGCTCTCAGAACATCCCACATCCCCCCCATTCTTTCTACTCTGCACTGGCTTCCAGTCAACATATCTTGGACTTGTTGTGCCCCTACACTTCGGGGCGCAGTCTTCGGTCTTCAGGTCAGGGTCTCCTAAAAATCCCAAAAACTAAATTTAAAACCCGAGGAGACCTGACGTTCCAGGCTGTGGCCCCCAGACTCTAGAATAACCTGCACATGTCTCTCAGGGAGCTCAACTGTGTGGACACTTTTAAGACTTTGCTCTTCAGAAAAGCTTTTAGTTAACTGGATTTTAAATGATTATTTTTCTCCTTTTATGATGCTGCTCCTATGATGTATATGCACTCATGTTTTATTTTGCTTTTATGATGGTGCACTTTATAAATAAATGACTTACTTACTACTTACTAAATTATTGATATATGTGATTTATCATAATTATTGAAATTTGTTGTGTTGCCTGATGACACAAATATTAAGGGTTCTGGTGAGAATTTGGAACAACTTTTGGTCATTACCACTTTAGAATTCAGTAAAATAAAAGAATGGTTTGACAAAAACAAGTTTAATGCAATTCACCATTCTGAAAGCTTGTGGAACGAACCTGTTGATCAGCTCTTGTGCCTCTGCCTTTAATGGCCGGATGGCAGCAGTTCAAATAAATAATGAAGAGGGTGTAAGAAAGTTCCTGATAATGTTCAGTTTCTTGCTCCTGCAGTAGAACAAGAAGAGTTCTGTAAGAGAATATAACTTGGTAACTTGTTGAGACAGTGGATTTCTGTTTGCCTGCCAGAGATGTGTGTGAAGGTACGGTGTAACTTGTTTTTAAGATGAAACATTCATTGTGTTTGCTTTTTAAGCCCTGTGTGGATTATCCTCTTGTCGCTATGCTTTGTTCAGTTCTTGCTTTTGGTTACCTGGTGGTTACCTTATGTTTTGATCTTTGTTTTTTTGTTTGTCTTTCTGTGCTTTCAGGTATTCCTGCTTGTGTCAGTGTGCCATGAATGATCAGTCTCCCTCCTGTTTTGCACTGAGCTAAAAAGTGAGGGAGGCACAATAGGAATTAAGGTGTTTGGACACAGAATGTTTGCTGCTCTTCCTGTCTCAGTTTTTAGGAACAAGTTTTATTCTCTTCAAACAAACTTTATTTTGTACTTTGTAACCTTGAGTTCAATCAATAATTGACTGGTATCACGAACGTTACCCGTGCCTCGTTTTTCTGTGTCCTCACCTCACCTCCTCGTGACATGAAGGAGTTTGAAGAAACCACAGCTTTTTTGGGACAGTGGGGTTCTTACCAGAAGATAGTTTTTTTCTTAATGTGCTGCACAGCTATACCAAACGGATTAGCCTTATTTTCCCTGGTTTTCCTGAATGACATCCCAAAACACCACTGCCTAATCCCTGAGGTTAACCTGACCAAAGAATGGCATGCTGCCGTCATTCCAATAGAGGTAACTGTGTTCCTTTAAAGCAGTTAATTCCCAATATTGTATTTTGTGCATGCTAATTTTAACACATCTGGAATTTCTCAATTATGTAGAAGAAAAACTTTGTTTTTTTTTGCAAGCACTCTATAAACGTTGAGCTTTTGCTTGTATTTAACTATTCACTTATAACTTGATGCATGAGAAATTAATGAAATTTGATAATAATGTTGATCAAGATCAGAGGTTTTAAAAAAAAAAACTTCCTGGTTAAAAAGGATATGTTTTTATTCAATAAGCTCATAGCATTATGGAATAATGTGCATTCTTTGTTGCATGCTTATTGAAAGTTTGCCTAGTTTTGCCTTTTCACAGGTCGAAAGATTATGTGCAACCTATTTAAAACACACAATAGATTTTAGAAGTCTTTGTTGCATCTGCCATTATTGTGAAACCAATTTAGGTGTGTTCAAGAGTCACATCTAGAAAATACAATGCAAAAACAAGTGTCGTGTGAAACATGTTTGTTGAATTTGGAATCTTGTCTTAGAAATTACAAATGGCCTCTAACCTCATTGCGTAAATAACGTGTTTAAAAAAAAAAAAAAATATCAACACACCATACTTTATTATTTTAACATATGCAAGCTGATTATCTTCAAAATCATCGAGTCAAGTATCGTTCATCATCAAGAGTGTTTTTGGTCTTTTACGTGAGTTTCCATTGTATTGTATTGTATTGGTTTATTTGAAAGGGGACAGTGCATATAACCTATGAACAAACATGGTTAAAAAAAAGCCAGAATTAGCCAGGAGGCATTGAGCAAACATAAAACTATTACATAGAAAAATATACAGGAAGAAGTAGTTTAGCAAGAAAAACCGGTGCCAAGAACTTAAGTACAAACTGCTAGAAATCTCAGTTAAATACATATTTTGGGCTTTCCCACGCACATTTTAAAGTGACTGAGGATTTCTTACTTGACCATCCCACAGAGTCTCTAGGTCTGTATTACCAAAGAAAAGACTGTGCTGCATATTGACAATGACAGTACAAATTTGACAAGTAAACATAATTTCAAGCAAAAATATGTTTTTAAGACAAGTAAGAATATTAAAGAGATTGATAATACAAAAAGGTTGAATTGTAAATAAAAAAAATCTGATTTTTGTCCTGCAAGGTTTTGAATGGGAAACAGGAGCTGAGCAGGTGTAGCAGATACAGGCTGGACGTGGTCCTGAATCTCTCTGCTCAAGGTTTGAATCCTGGAGTTGATGTCAACCTAACAGATCTGGATCAGGAGAGCTGTGTGGATGGGTGGAACTACAGTAAAGAAATCTATCAGTCTACCTTGGTCTCTGAGGTGAGTGCGTCCATGCTTGTGATCGTGTCTCTACAAATGGATTTGTTGGAATTTGTTCTAAAATCTTGTGGTTTTCCAAACTTAGCATTTTAATAAAAATTGTATTTGTTTGCTAACTTCTACATGAACACTCAAGTTTAACATGGTGTGCAAAGACCAATGGAAGCAGCCGTTCACATTCTCCGTTTTCTTTATTGGGGTTTTATTTGGATCCTTCATATCAGGACTGCTTTCTGACAGGTACACTTTGACAACTCTTTCCTTTGCATTTTTGATTTTTTAATGATAAGACTTTCTGATCAATCAGAATTACCTCACCATCAAATAATATTGACAGATAAGTATAGTTACCAAATGTTCAGAATTAAAAACGATAAACCAAGCCGAAAGCAACAATAGCTGTGTTTTCATTACAGAGTAAGAATAAAATAAGTGATATTTCTATCTGCCGACAAAGTATAATTGCGCTTTGAACGTGTTTCCATTAAGCGTTGTTTTAACTCCAGTGAAATCTCATCCCGTGAGACTATGCTGCAGGAAGATGGACACTCAAACACTCCTTACAATGCTTTGCATTCCTTTGTTGTTTCATGTCTAATGTGGCAGTGATAATTTTAAAGTATAATGCTAAAAAACGTTTTAGCAACATTTTTGTGTTTTCAAAATTCAGGTGTTTCCATTACCAGTTTTTGTTGCGCTATTTACATTTCACGCATTTCCAAGGGTAATGGAAACCAAGCTAATGTTGTCGTAGCAAAAACCATGGATGGATGTGCAGAAAATTTAACAATATTAATTGTTCAGACCATGAAAATAAACAGCTTTCAATCCGTTTTACTTTATTACAGCAGATGTTTATGGCAGAGCTTCCTTAGTGCCTTCTTTTCTTTTACATTATCTGTTGAATTTTTAATAAAGTATTATTGTTCTTTTGTTTTCTTGTCAGCTTTTTTTTAATAATTTCATTTCTACTCTTCAGATTCGGACGAAAGCCGGTTCTCTTTGCAACAATGGCAATTCATAATATTTTCACATTTGCTACAATTTTGTCACCTTCTTGGACAGTGCTTTGTATACTCATTTTTATAGCAAGTTCAGGAAATATTGCCCGTTATTTTGCTGGTTTTGTTCTAGGTAAATGCAAACATTATAAGTACACCTTGTTTTAAGATAAATAGCCAAAGTTTTATTCTGTCTGGGTTTTTTTTCCTTACTGTTCTACAGGTTGTGAGATCCTGAATGGCAAAGTCCGAGTTCTGTATTCTTCTCTGGGTATTTCTTTTGGATACTCCATTGGCTACATGCTGCTGCCTCTCTTTGCTTATTTTCTGAGGGACTGGAAATCTCTTCAAGTGGGATTAGCGCTACCTGTTCTATTTTACATACCCATGTGGTGGTAGGTAGTACTCACCTTACAATACAAATATAAATTGAAGTCAGGAGAAACAATTTCAGAATATGAATGTGTTGTGCATAATGTTTCTTCTTCTTCTTTCTCTCACTGGATTTCACCCTGATGAGGAAGGATGATCACAGAGTCTCCTCGCTGGCTGCTCTCTCAGGGTAGAGTTGAGGAGGCTGAAGCCATATTGAAAAATGCAGCGAGGAAGAACAAAGTTCATGCTCCAAATGTAATGTTTGGTGATGACGAGGCGAGTTAACTGTAACTGAAATATTATAGAAAAGATGGCTTGGAAGAAGGGATAAAATACTAAATCCATCTATGATGACTCATCATACATGTTTCATGGATTGATGAAGATGTTCTACCTTATGCAGAACAAACATACTAAGCAGGAAACATGAAATAATTGTCGCCTTTAATGACTAAGCACAAAACTACGAGGTACATAATTTAGCTATTTAACTATTTTTAATTTAGTTCGGCAGTCTTCAGAAAAACAAACAGAACAAAAGACACTCAATTGTCTTCAGATGTGGACATTCCCAAGATGGTCGCATCTACAGACGGTAGAGACGCTGCTCCTCAGTTGCCGTCAGAGAAAGACATTTTACTACAAAATAACAACAAAGAAATGACCAAACTACGAGAAGAGATTTGCCGCCTTTCTAACAAGCTAAAAAAGAAAGATGAACTACTCGCCAAGTATACTGACACGGTCGTACAACAGTCAATAGCACCGTCTTCCTTCCTCCATAGTACTCTATGTAACAACAACACAGTTCCATGGGAAAATCCGGGTTCAAGACTGTCCTGTTCAACACCGTGCCAGCCATTGTGGGTTGAGGTTGTCGTCCGTGGATTTACGTGTAATTTACATGGAGTGCAAATGCTAAAATCACCCCAAAAATCAAACTTAACCATAATTCATTCGAAAACCCTTTCTCTTGAAATTTGTAATCCCAAAAATAATATAGAAAAACCCATCTTACTGGCTATAGTTTATCGTCCTCCTGGCCAATATTCAGAGTTTCTCTCTGAATTCTCTGACTTTCTCACTGATCTGGTGCTGAGCGCTGACAAAGTTGTCATAGTATGTGACTTTAACATTCATGTTGATGATGAAAACAACAGCCTAAATACATGATTTACCTCAGTATTAGATTCAATTGGCTTTACACAAAATGTAAACAAACCAATTTATTATTTTAATCATGCCCTGGACTTTGTTCTAACATATGGTTTAGATATTGATCACATGACAATCTATTTTCAAAATCCAATTCTTTCAGATCACTTTTCATCCTTTGAATTTATATCAGCCTGCTTCAACTTTGAGAGAAGAGTACATTATAGTAAATCCCTATCTGAAAAAGCTGTAGCCAGATTTAAAGATTTAGTTCCATCTCTGCTTACCTCTGATCCATATGATATCTCAACAGAAAGTAGCTATTAATGTCTTACGACCAGTGTTGGGAACGTTACTTTAAAAAAGTAATTACTTATAGTTACTCACTACTTGTTCAAAAAAGTAACTGCGTTAGTAACTGAATTACTCTATAATAAAAGTAACTCATTACCAAGGAAAGTAACTATTTGCGTTACTGTTAAAAAAAAAAAAAGTTGCTCTATGTCAAATAATTCACATTTTTTAGATGCGTGTGTCGTGAGGTGCTTCATTAAATTTGAGTTGCTTACAACGGATGTCGACAAAGTCTTCTCTCCTGGTTATAATGTACACTTCACATGTACGTTCTTGCCTTTGACCACAATTAATTTAAAGTAGTGTTTGTATCTTCACCTTAAAAATGCCAACTTTTCATCAGATTTCTCCATGCTCACCATCTCTGCTGCTTCATCCAATCTGCTCTGTGTGTGTGTGTGTGTGTGTTGCGTGTGCTGGCATGTCACCTTAGCCAATCATAATCGCTCACCTTGTTTTTAACCCGCCTCCTCTTGCTGGCACGTGTAAAAACACTGGCTCTGATTGGCTACCATGAAACAGGACCCCGCTAAGCCAATCATAGTCGCTCACCTTGTTTTTAACCCACCTCCTCACAACAGCTGAGTAAGAAGCCAGGGATGCTTTCTAATCACAGTTTATTCAATCAATGCATGTAATAACGCACCGCATTAAACGTTCAGTAACGATAACGGCATTGTAACGGCGTAAAAAGTAATTAGTTAGATTACCCCGTAACTGAAAAACAAACGCCGTTATTTTAAACGCTGTTATTCCAAACACTGCTTACGACAGAGACAATAGATGATCTTGTCAACAGTGAAATGTTGTCACTGCACACAACTCTGAATGCTGTTGCTTCGCTTAAAAAGAAGACGATATGTCATAAAAAGGCTGCTCCCTGGTATAATTCTGAATTGCGTCTTTTAAAACAGGCATCACAAAAATTCAACACTGTAGCCAGGCTCACCAAAAGCCACAGCTCTGTTGAACCCTCTATTCCTGTCAACCTGAGCTGTGATGACTTCATCAACTTCTTTACTAATAAAACTCTAACAATTAGAAATAAAGCTAATGCCCCTCCTGCAGGAGTGCTCAACAATGTCTTTGACAAAGCAGCTCCTGAAATATACCCAACATGTAACTTTTTTTTGCACAGTTTCACTCCAATTGGTCTATCTGAACTGACCTCATTAGTTAGTGCTTCTAAACCAACAACCTGTCTTTTAGGTCCAATCCCAACTCCACTATTTAAATATGTTTTTCCACTAATTAGCACTAATATTATGAAGTGGATTAACACATCTCTAGTAACAGGTTATGTGCCACTGGCCTTTAAAACCGCTGTAATCAAACCTCTCCTTAAAAAACCTACCGTTGATCTAGCTGACTTGTCCAATTATAGGCCAATATCCAATCTCCCTTTTGTTTCCAAAATTCTTGAAAAAATCATCGCAGGTCAACTATGTGATCACCTACATAGGAACAATTTAAATGAGACTTTTCAGTCTGGCTTTAGAGCCCATCACAGCACAGAGGCTGCCTTAGTAAAAGTATAACCTCTTCGCCTCAGAGACAGGGTTGATCTCAGTTCTGGTACTCTGAGATATCCGTGCAGCCTTCGATACAGTGGATCATCATTTATTGCTTCAGAGACTAAAAAGCGTTTTTTAGATTAAAGAAACGGCACTAAGTTGGTTTAAATCCTACCTATCAGACAGAACCCACTTTGTTCATGTTAATATTCTCTCCTCAGCGCACGCCAGAGTTAATCATGGAGTTCCACAAGGTTCAGTTTTGGGACCGATTGTTGCTCTTCTTTCTTATACTTACTAATGATATATGTCTTAAAAAACTTTTTAAACTGGTTTATGTTGGGGATTTGTTTTATTTCATCCTGTCAGTTCATAATTTACCTCCTGCTATTGTTATACTCATCCTTTTCAGTGTTGTTCTAGCATATTGTGTCTTTGTATCTAAAAATGTACTTTTCCTCTTAGATTACAATCCCCTTCTCTCTCTAAAAATCTTTTCTGCAACCATTTTGGAAGTGCACCTTTACTTACTTTATAAATCATTTGGCTAGTTTAAGGACAATAAGGATAACCAAAAGGTTGAACCACTTTGCGTGCTTACAAAGTTTAGTATAGATATCTTCTTCCCTCAGCAAACCATCAGACTGACTGAAACAGGAACTAGTCTGTTTACAAAGACCCAACAATGGAGGCTAATTAGGGAATGATGCACACCTGAGTGCAAAAACAAGGTTGTGCTTCATTCACTAATTAGAGCCTAGTTTTTCAAAAGGTTTTTTAATCTGGATAATAATTTTTGCTATCTCTGATCACATTATCCATTTTACTTTTGAGCTGGTATTTTTTTTTTTGTGATAGATATACATCAATTAGTGACAGAATTAAATATACTATTTGTGGTCATTATTGACAGCTGTTTTAGGAATCATTTTAGGAAGCCAACTCATTTTACTTTGCTGTAGGCCTGTACTGGTAGGCTGAATACGTTATAGCCTACCTAATCACTGTGGCCTGGCAAATGAACAAATGAAATGAAAACCCTATGAATAAATAGGATATCTTGTAGGCTATACTACATGATCTAAATATGGTATTATTTGATACACTTTTAAAGTTTCATTTCATTTTGTGCCTGAAATCAACACTGAATCCACCCTTCTGTTTATTCAGTTTAATCCAGATTTTTTTAATCAAAGTGATCCCAATTCTACTAAAAAGTTCTGAAAAACCCAAACTAAAAGTTTGATCCGGATATAAACCAAGATTGGATTCTGTGATGTAATCCCATTAGGTAATCCATTTTTTCTTTTGAAAAACCTTTTTTCAAGATTTGGTCCAATCCAAAATCTGAGTTGATTACTTTTGAAAATCTAGGCTCAGGGAGGTGTTTTACCAAACTTAGACAAGGAATTTAGCCAGGCTAGTCCCGGTGTCTTGGGTTACTTCATTTGGTATGTTACTAGAACAGCCGTTTAACTACAAAGAAACTACATACGATGCCATGGAGATATATTCTGTGCTGGCTGTCTGACTGTGACACCTGTGTCTTTAAAAAAAAAAAAAAAAGAAAAGTATTGTATTGTATTGTCATTTTTAAGTTACTGTAATGCCCTTTTATATTGCACCTTGGGACTTATAATAATAACAAATGGTTGGATCCCAGACAGGATCTTGGGTCATTTCTTTGTGGGATTTATATTTTTGAGGGGGTTGGTTTGTTAACACAATTTGATTATTTCTTATACTAGTATTTCTAATATCATTGAAATATATCAAACACACGGATTACAGTTTTTCATCTCCTGCAGGAGGTAAAGATACAAGCCAAGGAGCAATACAACATATTTGACTTGATAAAAACAAGAAATATTAGGAACACAACTTTCCTTCTGTTCTTGTTGTGGTGAGTATCAACAATTTCCCATTTAATGAAACTCAAAAAAACAAATAATTCCTATTTCATCCATGATTTATGCATGAATATGATGTGAATACATACATTTCTGTGCAGGACTTCTATATGTACTGGATACACGGGCCTTTCCATTACCACGTCTCAACTCCACACTAATCCATATCTTAGCTGTTTCCTGTCAGCATTGGCAGAGGTGCCAGCATACATTTCCAGCTGGCTGGCCCTGCAGTACATTTCACGGCGATTGGCTATTGTTTGTATTTTGGCCGTTGCAGGATCATCTCTGTATCTCATCCAGCTGGTTCCTGAAGGTAAGCTAAAATCTAATAGACGCATGTTTGCACCCAGGGTTTATCCATGTCAATTATTATTCTCCTCAATAGAAAAAAGCAAAAAATTGCACAAGGTTGCTTCATAAAACAGTGTCATGTCCAGAGTTGAAGAATTTCATGATTTTAATTCATTTAATGAAAAAAAATCATATACAAAATTTCATTAACTTGCCCTTTGTTGTTTGCCCTGTTGTAACTTATGCAAATCAAAGTATGTGTGACTATCTCTATTGACAAAATTGTAATTAAATTTATTGTTTAACAAAGTTATTTTCAAGCCTATTCAAGTATTTTGATGTTTCCACTAAAGGTAGGAGAATCCATTGTGTGAAAATGTATCGCAATATTAAAGGGATCCTCCACTGTTTTTACAAATTTGGCCGAAAAATGTTGAAATGTACTGGTCCATAAATGCGCCAAAAAAATAGTTCAAGTTTTTCCTGTAATGGCAAGGCACAACCACAGTTTAACAGCCCAAAAGTTGAGTGTTCATAAGTGGGAAAAAAGAAGTCCAAGTATTGGGAGGTGTGTCTGGGCAACCAGGGAAGAGGGGCGGCTGCACAAAAGAGCCTCCTACCAGCCCGACCAGAGCAGTGGAGGTTCAGTTGGTTTGTGTCCCAGGTACAATCTTCACACTTAGCGCCCAGACAAGGCTTCTAGCTCCACCATCAACCTGGCCTGAATGAAAAACACGTCCAATTTAATATCTGGTGTGTGCACACATTATCAAAACCATTCAGAAATACCAGTGCTCAATAACACAAGCTGCATTACAATTTACAGTATTTCAATTTCAGTAATCCAATATTGTAGAATATAATCAGTTCATAACAGTCATTAAAAATAAGTTACAATGCTAATGTTTCATTCAGCAGATCATACTCAGAGAAACTGGGCATAGAAGACGCTGTTAACCACACCAAACAATCAACAGGTCATGGTAGCGGCTAGGCTAAGCTAACCAATTCAATTGAATAACATTAGCGCAAAAGTTCATTCACAGCTTTCTGCTCAGAAAAGGCACTTATAATATTCATGACAGCACAATTTATTTGTATATGATTGTCAGGTTTTTCTGGTGTAACCATTGCCCTGGAAATGCTGGGTAAATATGCAGTAACCACTGGCTTGGCCCTGGTGTTTGCCTACACAGCAGAGATCTATCCAACAGCCCTCAGGAACACTGGCACAGGAGTATGTGCCACTGTGTCACGGATAGGAAGCATTTTGTCTCCCTTCTTGTTAACTTTCTGTAAGTATATTAACAAAAGTTGTTCTCTATATTTTATTTTGTGCATCTAGTATTTTAATGCCTCACCTATGCTGTTGTTTTTTCTGACTTGTGCAGGTGTTTACTATAAATTCATGCCTCAGCTGGTTCTAGGGACTCTGGCTTTTGTTTCACTTTTTACTACTTTCCTCATGCCAGAGACTTTTAAAAAGCCTCTGCCTCAAACTGTTGAAGAGATGTCAAAGAGAGAACAGTAAGATGTTTTTTTCTCATTTGCATGATATATTTGCATGTATTGATAATTATTTCATTTTTGCGGGGATTCTATTTTGAATTTGAAAAACAATCTTACAAAATCTGTGCATATCATGCCAAATAATGGTTTTTTCTTTTTTCTTAACAGTTTTAAGTGTCCTTTCTTCACTCAAAAAGAAGTTGTACCTAACGAAAGTCGGCTCTGATTATTGACATTCATCCGTCCATCCATGCACCCATTCGTTCGTTCGTTGTCTAGCGACAGAGTCGCGAGACAACACTAAAGTCGACTAGTTGACTAAACGGCAAGTCTGTTCAACCCCTAATTGGAGTTACCCTTTGTTGACCAAGACTTCTTTTTGATATAAGAAGAAACATCCGCCGAGAAGCCGCAGGGGTTGGAGCAGCAGCAACAACACAGTGTCACTAACAGCAGCCACACGGAGGCTGCTGCACGCACATGAACACATGCACTACAGAGTTCTAGTGTAACAATTACAAATCAAACATAATGTAAATCAAGCAGCAGAAATTACCTTTCAAGCAGAAAAGTCACCAATTCCTTCTTCTACTCCTCCAGACCATACACTGTAAAATGACGGTGCTCTAGCTCAGGGAAAGGGGCAGGGCCTGTGAGCAACAGCTGTCAGACAGCTCATCAAACACAATCCTGGCTCTGATTGGTTCTTTTTGCTTGGTCGCGGTGCATTCTGTCAATCTGCCAAAGGCAGCAGGAGCAGCAGGGGAGTACTCAATGAGTCTGTTTTTTTTTTTTTTCACACCAACTACTAGTTTGATGTAAAGCTGTCCTTACATAGTGACAATAAAAGTCACTTTTATTAGAGTTGCAGACTGCACCCTTAAGAGTGAACTGAAGTGAAACTATTTGAGTTTTTTTTTGGCACAAAGGTATGTGAGTTTTTGAGGTACGTGGAGGGGTTTGGACCAACCCTCCAAATTGCACAACTCTCCCTAGCATTATTTAGCGTGAAGCACCACTTTTACCAATGAAAAAAAAAGAAATGAATAACTATAAAAATCAGAACAAAAACAATAGGTTTCGCAGCACCACTGGTCCTGGGACAGCGTATGCATATATACGATATCGTTTTTATGACTAGATATCGTTTATGTAGTCATACTGTACCTTTTACTTTGATAAGTAAAAAATCACCTGTTTGCTCTCTGGAGGGATCACTCCTAATATCTGCAAAAGGATCTTTACGAAATACATCATATATTTAATAAACATTCAGGGAAGACTTTAACAAGACCATAGTCACTGTGGTCAACCACACAATCAATTTTCTAATGCAGACAATAATCCACACGACCCATCTGAATCTAATCAGACATTTGATATTTTAATGGCTGTTTTTTAAGCGGCAAATGGAGGAAACCTAAAAAAAAAAATTACATTAAAACTGAAGAAGTGTTTTGAGCAGAAATCTGCAGAAGACTGTCTGTAGCTTCATTTAAATTTTGAGAGTCACTTTGGTTTGAGGTTTGTTTCTTCAGGAGCCGTTGACTTTTCTTCAGTGTCCGTGAGTGTGTACGGCGTCTTCACACAACATCTAGTGGAGAGAAACACATGCAGAGTAAACGCTATCGATTGACTCGTTTCAAACTTTTACATCTGTCTAAACTTTGAGGACAAGATACAAGATAGAATGGGAAATTAGGAGATCAATGAACATGATAAAGCACACAGACATTATTTTAGTTTTTTTTTTTTTTTTTTTGTTTTTTTAAATTCTCAGAAGAATAATACAACGTCAAAATAAAATATTAAAGATAAATATCACTTATTGTTAATGGACATATTGGGGGTGTTTCATCTAGGTGTTCTTAAGAGAGCCAGGCCTACGGTTTAAACCTGGTTAACTCAAGCTGTCGTCACCATGCTGGCTTTTCACATTTCATCAAACTCTTCTCAGCTTGAAGCAGCTGAGCCAATCAGCTCGGCAAGGCAAGGGAAATGTATTTGTATAGCACATTTCATACACAAGGCAACTCAATGTACTTAACATGATCAAAAAGTGCAAAAGAAAACATTCAACAGACCCACGAGATCGATCACAGATTTAATGATCGGAGACGTGATGGCGCATGCGCTGCAGCTTTTACGATGAATAAGCAGCCAATAGAAACCAATGCTGAGACCAACAGGACGTGACGTCATCTGTTACTGAGCAGTGAGAATAAAGGACGGATATGTTTAAGAAGTTATTGTGGTTTCAACATTTTAAATGCTGTAAAGGGTTAAAGATGGTGGTTTTTAATCAATTCATCATAGTAAACAACTGAAGCATGTGATTACACACTGATCATGTGAGTTCGATAAGATTTTGTCAGTGTTTAATAAAAGACAATGCTGGAACTCACAATTAAATACTATGTCATTTATGAGACTTCTGAGTGTTTGATGAATAATTTATTCAACTCAGCACTAAACATTAAATTCAAATGAACGGAGGGAGCAGCGGTGCTGTGTGATGCTGTTGGATGTCACGTCCAACACTGCAGACGCTCCAGGTGCAGGTGAGCTGTGCGCACATCCCAAAAAAGTGATAGTGTATTTTTGTCATTGGGGAGCCTTAGTGCTCCGTCCTGTGACTGTCCCTGAACAGCCTCTCCTTCTCTGCATATTCAGAAACGAAAGCGATGGATACACACGTATCCTTATATAAACATATTATTACTGATGGTTTAAACACATGGAGACTGTGATCATCTAATTAAAAAGTACAGGACACATTAAATACATAATAAGGCAATAATTCTATCATCATTTGTATTGATTTAAAATCATATTCAAATATTTACCATTATATTCTGTTTAATTTCCTTTTAAAATACTGTGTTAAAGTGGTATTAAAAAAAAAAAGTATCAGAAGTCTTGACTTCTTTTTTCTTTCGTAGATATTTGTTGAGTGTTTAGAAGCAACGCTAAATAACTTCTTTCAAGTGCGTCTGCAGCTTGAGCTAAACCTGCTGCTTAAATAGTAACTAAACCCCAAACCCACTTTTTTCTGCTGAATACATATGTATTTGGGTATTAAGTAAGTTTAATTTTGTGTATTTAGCTGTTAAATGTCCATCATACTGGCCACTAAGGGTTGAACGCAACTGAATATTTCTATTGGCTGGAAGGAACTCTTCCGGAATCCCCTACGTCATCACTTTTACCGTTGGCCCCTCCTCTCCTATAAGACCAGAAAGGAGGGAGAGGGTTTCCGCCAATCACAGCCCTCAGTGAGCATTGATTGACAGGTAATGATAAAGTCCACTGTGTTCCGTGTTCCGAGATGTTTTTAACTCTGTGCTTTTATAAAGAGCAGATTCTGCACTAATCAGAGGGTTCACCAAGCTATGTGTGTATTTACAGACACATCATGCTATGAGCGTATTCTCATCAGTCTTGCGTGTGCGCGGACATGTGTGTACGTCTTATCGCTATGTGCGCGAGAGCAGGGTTGTTTGCCCCTGAGTAATGTCTGTGGTAGTAGTGACATATTTCAGCTAATGAACTCACTATGTGTGTGTGTGTACAGACACATCATTGTGTGTATTACTGTCTGTCTCTGTGAACAGCGGTATGGGCTGACAGAGTGGGCGTGTCTTACTGCTACAGCAGTAAAGCCCATAATCAAGGCATTTTTTGAATTTCCCTCCTAGTGGCAGGTCAGCAGAGAGCAGGGGTTTAGATACTCTTTAAACCTGGTCGGGACTGTGTAACTATGGTAACTAACTAAGGTGTTTTCTCGTTGATGACACGGCCGTTCCAATTAGAACCCAGCTTAACAAAGCCGGACTATCAGGTTAAACCTGGTGTTAACCCTGAGCTGGGTTTGATGAAATACCCCTATTATCATGGTGGGAGTTGATACCAGACCTATTCAAATGGCACTTGTGAATATTTGATCAAACTCATTTGTGTAGAAGGGAAACACTTTGTTGGATATTTTAGATTCAAGTTAACACATGTAAATTAATTATTAAACCAGAAAAAAATAACTTTACTGCATCTGCACTGAAAAACTGTCAGTAAGGTTTTGTTCCTGACAAACGGTCTATTGTTAAACAAAGTTACAAGACTGGAGTAAACGCCCCTTTAAGAAAATGAGGAACTGGATGATGAAAACATGCGCAGCTATGTATAATCATAATAAAATAACACAAGTCACACTTTTAATATGATCCGCGAGTAAAAGTTACTGGTTGACAATCCTAGTCCCTAGTTATGCTAGTAGGTTGGAGGAAATCCTTCAATAGGGGAAGGGAGGGGTTTACCCTGGGAAGGGCTGCATGTGAGTGATGGTGTCAGGCAGAGGCATTCCAAAGGTCTCGGGTAGCAGGAGACTCAGCAACCCTGATCCAATGGTCAGGCTTCCCATCAGGATGTAAGGCAGTTTAACAGAATAGCTTCCTGAGACACACATGAGAGAGAGAAGGAGAGGGAGTGACAAACAACCTTGTCTACAATGGCGCCATAAAACACTTTAATAAACACCAACCAGCTTTGGAAAAGAAAGCTTGTTCATGCTAATTTCCATTTATTAGAAGACTTGGATCTACGCTTAAGATGGTTTTGCCCATTATGTCTATGAAACACTAAAAAAAGATGAGAATTAGATAAACTTCAATCTTCTAACAGTTCTGATCGTTTATTATAGACAAAAGTCCTAAATTTCCTGAACCTTTATTTTAATTTTTTCTTTTCTTTATTTATGTTTGTCTTATGTAAAGCGGCCTTGAGTACATTATTATCATTACTATTATCATTAGATTTTTTTTCTTAAATGCTTTACATTAGTGATTTTTCACCACTGTGCTGTGGTACACGTTGATTGAAAATTGATATAAATATGTGAACTTATACACCAACTTATTCAGGTTTATATGCCATTTTACCTAACCACAGATTTTCTGGATAAATTAATGATAGTTTAAAAAAAAGAAGGAAAATGACACACAACCCTGAGCATACTCAAACTGTACAATTCATCACTGTAACCTGACAGCTTTGATTGATGTATATATCTGTATTATATTTGTACATTTGTATAATTATTTATCTTGTTTCATTTTTTTCTACTGTAATGTGTGCACTTGTATTTAATCCTTATTTAATGAACAGTCTTTTACTTAATTATGTACAAATTTCTTTCTCTTTCTTTCTTTGTTCTTTTTATTTGTTATATTTCTTGAGCCTCTGTAACACAAGTACTTTCCCCCTAGAAAAAATTAAGTATTTCTGATTCTGATACAAACTGAAAATAATAACTGAGTCACACAGTTAGCTATTAATCAATTCATTCTAAGCTGTCGCAAATGTCTGTTTGTGACGATGATGTGTGAACTGATAATACTCTATCAGAAGCCTCCAATATTGATACACAGGCAAATACCTATAAAATGAAAAATAATATCAAATTAACTAATACTTGAGCCAGGATTTTAATAATCCGAGGGGTACAACTTGGGGGGTTAAACCATGTAAGATCTAGGACACTAGTGTGCTGTGTAAAGCTCTTCAATTTTCTAAAGAATTGCATACATGCTCGCAAAGCCGTCATGGGCAAATAAAGCTACATACTTTTACAAGCCTATAGGAACAGTAGGTGGAACAACCAGACAGTAATGTGATGTATTTGTTGGATAATATACTTCCTTGTTGCACATTTGAGGAGCCTTAGTTCACACAAAAGCTTAGAAAACAGAGTCTTCCAACGCAGGCAGAATAATGCTGTTTCATGCTAGTATAAGTAGTGAAGTGAACATTTCTCAAATACTAAGTAGTAAGTTCTAGTTAAAGTACAAAATATATTTCAGGGGAAGAGAAAGAAAACGTACTTAAGTAGATGAAGAATGGGGCTGTGACACTGCCCAGTCTGGCTGCCATGGAACAAGCACCGATGGCTGTGTTCCTCAGTACAGTCGGGTAAACCTCGGCTGAGTAGGCGTACACAATGCCGTACGCTATCGATAGTGAAGACTTCCCTGTCATCTCAAGTGTTATGGCCAAAGACACCAAGTCTACGGGGAACAAAGACACAATGTTTAAACCACAATGTAAGATTGAACTAAATGTGTAATTCAACCTACAGACTAAATATACTGTATAGTGTCATAAATGTATGCATTAGCGAGGTAGGCAGACAGATGTATTCACAATCGCTGTGCATTTCCTGAGCAGGTAGAAAGGATAAAAACTGTATTCATATCGTGGGGGCTTAAGTAGAGTTGTCAATTATGGCCAAATGAGAATGTTTTTGAAGGCTGGATGTACAAAGAGGTGTACACACTCAGTACTTTGTAGCGCATGATAAATGTGTTTGTTGGTTTTTTTTCTCTCATTTTTATATTTTTTTCGTTTGGTGTATTTTTCTGTAATGTATGTTTTATGTAGTCATTATGTGTATTTCTGTATCTTTCAGTTGTGTTCTTGTGCATTTTGTATGTTTCTCTGTTATTTTTGTGTATGTTGTCGTGATCTTGTGTATTTTTTTGTCTTGTGCTGCGTTCACACCAGACGCATCACAAAATGTTTGCACGACCAGATTACATACCAAGTCAGTGGGATAGACGCGATAAGAAGCAAATTCTTCTCCTGTTGGAAGGCGCGATTTGATCCGTGCAGCAAAAGCGTTGGCCGCGGCATATGTGCTCCCGATTTTCCGTGACATTCATCATTCGCCTGAGTTGAAAATAATAAACTCCAGCAAATATTTCGTGTGACGCGCAGGCACTAAAGCCAATCAGAGTCCTTGTTGAAATTACGTCAGGCCGTCAACACGGACACCAGTCCTTTCACCCATTCGACCATGAAGGAGAAGCTAATCGTAGCGGTGTGGGACCATCCGGAGCTCTACGACACAACCAGTTTTTTTTTGCCGGGATCGGACCAGGAAGAACTTGCACAGCTCATGAAGAAAACAATGAAACTGGTGAATCCAGGTCAAGCGTTTTGACGGCACTTCAGCTTCCACAGAAGGTAAAAAACAACAATTTTACTGATGTCCTCCATAGTTGATGGTGAAAAGAAAGAGTCTGGTTGGCTGCGCTTTTATAGTCGCTTCAGAGGTGCATATAAAGTGAATATGGGGAAAACATTTTTCGATCCTGCGGAAGCTTACACGCGTCACAAAAAATTGTGCCACGTCCAGTGTGAACACAGCATTAGTGCGTGTGTTTTGGTGTCATTTTGAGTATTTTGTTGTTGTTTGTTTTTTATTACAAATTATAAAACCCTACATTTGAATGCTTTCATTTGTTAATTTTCCACTGTCTCTCTCTCTCTGTCTTTCTCAAGAAGTGCCATCGCCTACTCCCATTTGAGAAACACTGTTCGAGCAAGTCTGAATCATTCGCTAACTCCACAGCACCTCTTATATCGCCTTCTGAGAGATCATGTGACCAATGGACTCACTTGCTCAGTGTCATGATCTGGGGTTTGCTGTTGCTTTTTGTTCGTTTCGTTTCAGTTGAGATCAGATTTGTATTAATTTGTCATCTGGGGGTTTAGTCCCCTGTTCAAGTCCCTGTGGGTCTCATTTTTAAGATGTTATTCATTTTAGTCAGTCCTCTTTATGGTTGGTTTTGTGTTCTGTTAATTCTTAGTTTTGTCTTTGCTGGTCATGGGTTCCCGTCTGTGTATTCACTCCATGTTTTGGCAGTCGGATTGTGTGAGAGAAAGATTACCCCCTCTCTTACTTCAGGTGTTTTTCATCAGCCAATTACCTTCCCAACTACTGAAGCGCTAAGTTCATTGGTTCATTGTCTGTGCTTTCATGTCCCTGAACCCCTGCAGTTTTGATCCAAACTGAGTTAGGATTAGGGTTTAGAGAACCTTACGAAATTGTTGTATTTTTACAATGTAATTACAATAAATCCAATCTTAGATTTCAGATCTTTGTCATGGCAGACAGAAAATGGTAATTCTGAGAGTAAAAGGTTTTAACAAATGGTAGAATACTGAAGAATCTTACTTGTGGGTAAAATCTGTACAATCAGCAAAAACAATCCTCCCACGATGAAAGTTGAAAAGAGACTGAGACGCCTTGACCACCAGTGAAACATAACCCATGATAACACATAGGCCGGTATCTCCACCAAACCCGAAAGGAAACAGTTCAAGTATGCGTTTCCATGGAGGTTTATTGCGTTGAGTGAAAGAGCAAAGTAGGCAATGGCAACTGTATTCCTGTGGGGAAAGTTAAAAAAAAAGAAAATGTTTTTCTTGAGCATCAAAATCAAAGAAAGCAAATATTGTTTTCTGAATAAATGTATCTCTCAAAGAAAAATGTGTGTGCTAAATATGCGTACCCTTAGCTGTTTGGTTATTCTGTTTTACAACCAAATCAAAGATAAAGAGTGTGATTATTTTGTTTTACTGACAGAAACACATAAAAGTCAAAAACCAGACAAGCAGCGTTTGTCTGTTAAAATTAAACTTCTGTTTGTGATATTTGGATGTTTACAGGAAAACTATGGACAAGAGCTTCAAGTTTTAATCTCAGTTTTTTATATTTCTGTATTTCTGTTTTTGTTTTAAGTTAAGTTTACTTGTTATTTTGATTTGGTTTTAAAACAGAATAACCAAAGAACGAAGAGTACACGGATGCTGCTATAATGTAGAATTACAAGTCAATAAATTGCATTTGTTTTTGCCTTAGAGGCCCACTCAGGAGGAACAATGACATACTGTGCAGTTACATAAAACCTGGGCTTGATCTCAGTTGTGGACTTCACAGCACCAGACAGGTAATTATTTGTTGTTAGAGGAAATAGCAAACGTGTGTTCCCCGGCATACATGAGTATCTGCAGGGTCACTGTACTGAATGATAGGGTCAACTGTAACAGCAGGGACCAACCAGACCAGCCACAGCGTGATGGAGATCCAGCGGATGTTTCGAGTACGGAGCAGGTCGCAGAAGTTGTGGGGGGTCTTCTTCTGAACCTGAAGTTCTTTCTGCGGGGCGACGGAGCACGTGGAAAAATAAACACTTAGCAAGAAGACTCATCTGACGGGAAATAATGTCCTTTGACAAAGGGATTATCTATCAATGGATACTTGCTGAGTTAACACATGAGCGGCTTTACACAATATGTCCTAAAATATGAACATACGTTTAAAGCACGTAAGCATTCAGTTAACGATTGTTAAAGTTGTTACATAGTTATTCATTAAAGCAGGAAAGTCATGCACGATGATTTAATGGCAAACTTGACAAACTTCAATGTAAACATTAACAAACTACTGTAGAAACAATATTGCACAGTGTAATGTAAGGACAGATGGAGAAACTAACCAAGGCTAAAATGTTAAATGCTAATGTGTCCTCTTGCACCAGCTGTGTTCAGTAACAACAAGCCCCTCCTGCACCATGCTGAGTATCCATTGCCTCGATAGTACAGTACAAAGTACATGACAACAAGTGTCTGCACAGAGTACAGGTCACACATGGGAGATGCTGTCCCCAGGGATATGGTTCACACAGCTGTGTGAAAGATTGGCATGTCCACACAATTTCACTAAAATTCAACTAAGCTCTTGTTGCATTATAATTACTTCTACCAAGGAGGTAATATTTTCACCAGCGTTTATTTATTTGTTTGTTTCTCTTGAAGCAACTCAAATAGTTTTATTGAAGATGTGTCTCATCATTGTCGATATTTTGATCTCAAATATGACATATAAAAATGTTTTGAAACAAATATGTTTGATAATGATGTCTTTTTGATAAATCACGAAACGTCACCAGGGTATATCAAAAATACCCCAGCCAATAATTCCGGAGACCAAAAGAACCATTTTCTCACTTCGTATATATCAAATTTGAAAAAAAAATAGTTGTTTTATTCTACCCTGGGGAGGGGTATTCGATTTTTTTTATTTTTTTCTGGTGCTGGCCACATACCTATTAACGGATTTTAACTAGACACAGACCTTATACCATGGAAGATTCCATGAAATTTTGGACGGGATCCTGATCAATATACTGATTCAAAAATTAAGAAAAAACTGTCTCTCTAACATCAGTTCTTCATTTACCCCACTAAGTTTAATCTGGACCAAATCCGGATTGCGCATTTCATTGAGATCTTTCAAAAAAATTGGGGTGCCTATACATTTGGACCAACTGTATCATGATGGATGGGGATCTTACAAGGCTTTAAAGTGTGAATGATCATGGTACCATGATCTGGATCAAAGTTTGACAATTTACATTGAATAAATGCACACAAGCAGGCAGCAACAGTCTTTATATGTAGAAGTTTTTGTGCATTTGGCCGAGACGGAATTTGCCGCTTGGCAGAGGTTTTAGCACACTCTGGAGCAGATTCACTAAAGGTGTGCAAACGTCACGTACAGGAGTGCGCGGCTGATGCGTGTCACAATGCACCCTCAATCCATGAATAGGTGAAGAGGAATATCGAGTTTTTCTCAATAGGTAACTGTACCCTTGCCAAGCTTTACCTGTCTCACTTTTACTGCATAAGTTCCAGTTTATTCTTTCAATCTAAACATCACTAAGCACATGTGATATTGCCAATTTTTTTCTACAAATCTACTGGTTGTAATAATAAACTGGACACCAAAGTCCACAAAGCCTCACCAGCAGAGGACTGAAGATCACTTGAGGAGGCTCAATGTTGTTCATCTTAGCTGCAGCTTTGACTATTGCAACGGCCTCTTCCACTCGTCCCTGGGAGAGAAGCCATCGAGGGGACTCTGGGATGAACCTGGACAAAAAACAAACCTGGGATGATCAAAGCCTGAATGATCAACGAACTCAGTGGCGAAAAATGCAAAATTCGTTGCAGATACGGCATTATAAGT
This sequence comes from Gouania willdenowi, assembly GCF_900634775.1. Lineage (NCBI taxonomy): Eukaryota > Metazoa > Chordata > Actinopteri > Blenniiformes > Gobiesocidae > Gouania > Gouania willdenowi. Next base: position 11,746,279 of record NC_041057.1, read on the forward strand.
GCTGATATTTTCACCACGTGCTATATAACCAAATGCACACCTTGGATGTAGATGCTGAATGCACACAAAGCAGTTTAGAGGGAGAGTTGCGACAATGGAAGAGTTCTCGGAAGTTTCAAATAGTTCCCGTGGGTCCATTTTTTTTTTTCACTACATTATTATCTACAGTATGTGCATGCGCGTGGCTGATGCGTGTGCGTGTGTGAGAGAGAACCCACGGAGGAGATGGAGAGAGTGTCTCTCTCACACACACACACACACACACACACACGTCTCAAACCACGCCCTCTCCACACACAAATGTATTTATAATAAGAATATATTAAATGAGCAAAATTAAACAGAAAACTAAACAACATTTATACAAAAAGTACACAAAATGACAACAAAAATGCATAAAAATACACAAAAAGGCTCCAAAAACACACAAAATGACTCCAAAAAACATACATGCCAAAAAAATTCACCAAACGACAACAAAAATACGAAATTGACTCGAAATACACAAAACTAAATATTTATACAAAAAATACACAAAATGACAACATAAATGCACAAAACTACACAAAAAAAAAAAAAATACACGTAATGATTCCAAAAAGCATACATTACAGAGAAATACACCAAACAAAAAAATATATAAAAATGTGTAAAAATTAAACAAGGGAAATCAAAAACGCTATTTTACTTTGCACCCGCAACTAAACCCCTTTATAACACATACTCATTTGGCCATAATGGACAACTCTACTTAAGCTCCCACTATATAAATACATACATCCGATGGGCACTGTGATAAAAAGAACTCTTATAGTGATTGAATATATAAACACACCCACAAACACCCACCTACCCACCACCACAAAGGCATAAGTAGAAGGCATGGCAGGGCGAGGCCTACAAGAAGCATCCTCCAATCTCTAATGAAGTAAGCAGCCACTGGCAGCATCATGTAGCCGAAACCAAAGAAGACAGACATTCCCAAGGTGGAGAAGACCGTCCGCACACGAGGACTTAATATTTCAGTTCCTTTGGTCACAGAAAGGTAAAAAAGGACAAAATTAGAGGTTGACCAATATATCGGGCCGATATATAGACTTTTTCAAGATTTTTTCACTTTCTTTAGTTTACAGTAGTACTTTACAGTAGTGTGCTTTATTCTGTGGTGATCTGTTTGTCTTTAATACTTGAAGTCAAGATGCTTGAACCAGCAATCTGCACTGAAACCACTTTTAAGGTCACTGTTTGGTGGTAAATTTGAAAATATTTTGCAAACTTAATTACTAGATACTTTAAGTTCAGAAAGAAGCTTGAAATAGTTTAAACCGACTACTTGCGCATTGCACATTGTATATTGTTGTCGTGCTGCACTGCTACTTGTCCGTCCTGTACTTTTTGTTTTACTTGGTTGTGTACGGGTATATTTAAAGTTCAATAAATAGTAAGAGTTCTATTGGTGTATTTAATATAATTTCTAATATACACCTTTATATCATATGAGTGTTTCAATTCTCTTTCATAATCAGTGTGCTTTAAAAAAAAAAAGAAGTATATCGGCCTCAAATATCGGCTTCCAAAATCGGCTTTAGTTAAGAATTTAAAAAAAAAAAAAAATTAGTATCTGCATCAGCTTTTGAAAATCCCATATCGGTCGACCTCTAGGCAAAATCACTACAGCTGACAACTAAGGACCAATAACGTCTGGAAATGGAGTTCAGCAGAAGTACCTAAGACAAAGGCTGCCACAAAATTGGAGACTTGTCCTATCCCAACAACAAAGTGAATAATACAGAACATGGTCCATGATGAAGAGAAGAGTTGGATCAGTGTGAAGACAGCCTGGATTCCAAGGCAAGCAAACAAAACGATTTTCCTCCCATACCTGAAAGAAGAAATCAAAAGTTTTTGGCACAGATTCTCAAAAATAAATCACCACTTTGTTAATGTGAGGAAAATTCAGTTGTTTTTTTTCTGCGTGTACTAATTTCCAACTAGCATAATGTCATTAAATGGGCCTGAAATCAATTATTTTTTTTAGGTTTTTGTGCAAAACTGTACAATACAAACCTATAATACACAGTCCATTAGAAGGCCCTAAGGCTAACTATCCTTGGTAAAAATAAGTTTGACTCCATTAGAAGGCAAGATTGTCAAAATTATTTTCTCTCAGGGGCCAAATATGGAGCAGTTTGATCTGTGGGCCACAGATTTTAGGTGGGAAAAAGAAGTTTCAACATTTTCATGCTCCAGTTTGCATTTCTGATATTTACAATATGTAAAGCACTTACAATATCCAAGTATTAAATGACAGATCAGTACTGCATTTCACAACTAATATTTGTGTAATTTTGTGTGATTCTTTAAAAGAAATTGCAAGGTTTTAGAAGACTGGGGCATCTTTTGACACTTGTGATTAAAAGGGACTGAGATACAGTATCTACATTTGAATGATTTGGTAATTGGCACACATTGATGTTTTGTTGTCTTTTTTCTTTTTTCCAGTGGGCCGATTTGGATGCTCTAAAGCAGGGATGGGCAAAACTATCACAGCGGGGGTTTGTCTTTTTTTAGTCGTAGTCTGTGGTTTTGTCAAATTTTAGTCATTTTGTGTTTTTGTTGCAATTTTGTGTATTTTCCTATAATATTCTGCATTTCTGTCAATTTGTGCGTTTTTGGGGTCGCGGTCTGTACTTTTGTTGCTTTCTGTATTTTCCTGTCATTTTGTGTAATTTTGTCGGCAGGTTGTGTGTCTGGAGCTGTTCTGTAATGTATGGTTGTTTTTTGTGTTTTCATAGTCATTTTGTTTGTTGAAGTGGTTGTTGTGTCTGTCTTTGTCATTTTGTATATTTTTGGTGTTTTTTGTATGTTTCTGTGTACTTTGTGCATTTTGCTATCTATGTATGTGTATTAGGAGTTATTTTGTGTATTATGTTGGGCTTTATATTCCTTCCAACTTCCTGTAATGCAATTTTTGGGGGATTTGTTTTGGGGGCCGCACAAAATTAGATTGAGGTCCACATGTGGCCCCAGGGCTGCCAGTTGCCTATGTCTGCTCTAAAGGTTCAGAATTTGGCCCCCAGGCTTTGAGTTTGAGACATGTGATGTAAGGTACGGCTCTGTCTGGGACCTGTCAGAGAGCTGTCCAGAGAAGAAGGAACCAGTGAAAACCCCAAGGAAGAAGATGGAAGACGTTAATGGTGTTTTCCAGCTTTCATCACACACGAGGTTCCACTGCAAAGAAACACAATAATAAAACATCATCATGCTTATTACTTAGTATCACATTTTCTCAATCTATACATGCCAATGTTGTGGTATACAGGGTTGTCTGTTGTCTGCCCCTGGCAGGTTACATCCTGCTTAACAGAGCCAGACTCGCTCACTCAGGACCACCTCAGACTTGGACCAATTATCGCAGGGCATGAAGTGTAACCATTAAACCACTTGATGGTTAACACACAGAGTTGAAGAGATGAGAGTTCAAGACCTGCTGGTTTAGTGTGTGTATAGTTTTAATGTTCTCCCAAAGCATGTTGTGCAGATTAGAGTCTAACTTGCTTGTTGTTAAAAATGCCAAGCTATTAGGATTAATGATGCATCCGATACGATACCGATATTACATCCTTGCATAATAATGGTGAATACCGATGTCAATCCAATACTATTATATTGGATCATACATACTTTGAAAACTTATTTTGTAGTGTGGAGGACTGTTAGAAAAGGTTTGATCTTGTGATATTACTCGAGCAAAGAACAACTGACCCTTTTATTTTATTTGCTTTTATTTTACTGCATAATTATGACCATCACCAGCCCTCCCCAAGGCAGGGTAAGAAACACTTTATTATAGGGAGGATAGAAAAAGAGAGGGCAGTGTAACACCTAGGTGAGGGGGAAGAGAACAGGGGGCCAGGGTAAGAAAATGGGCAGTGTTACATAAATGAGGGGGAAGAAAATAGGGAAGAGGGAGTCAGGGTAGTAAGTAAGTAAGTAAGTAAGTATTTATTTATAAAGCGCTTTTCGCAGATAAAATCACAAAGTGCTGTACACAGAAACAATAAACATACATTTACATCACATGTGTAGCATCATAAAAGGGCAGTAAAAATTAAAAATAAAATCTTGTTAACTAAAAGCTTTTTTGAAAAGCGAAGTCTTCAAATGTTTTTTAAAAGTGTCCACGCAGTTCATCTCCCGGAGAGACTGGGGCAGACCATTCCAGAGTCTGGGGGCTGCAGCCTGGAACGCCAGGTCTCCTCTGGTTTTAAATTTAGTTTTTGGGAACCTTAGTAGACCCTGACCTGAGGATCGAAGGCTGCGTCCTGAAGTGTAGGGACACAACATGTCTGAAATGTATAGAGGAGCCTGGCCATGCAAAGCCCGGAATGTTAGAACCAGTATTTTATATTCAATCCGGAAATTGACAGGGAGCCAGTGCAGGGAGGAAAGTATCGGGGTAATGTAGGAAATGGAAGGGGTGGGGAAGGGTTCACTGTTTTAAAGTGAGAGTGAGATGCAAGGCTGAGTGATATATTGAGTTTTTAATCATTAGTGATATATTTATTTAAGAGATATAGCATAGGACGATATCGTAATCTTCTGCCGTCATTCGGCCATCATGATTTTTCAAAAATTTCAAAACCTCACATCAAAAAAACAAAAAGGTTTATGTGACAGCCTGGGACTAGGAGTACTATCATAAAATGGTTGTTGGGTCACATGACCTCAAAGCTATTGAAAAAAATAATTGATATTCTTGGATTTTCCCACATTATGATTTTTCAAAAATTTCAAAACCTTAAAACAGTGAAATAAAAAGGTGTGCCTGATAGCCTGGGACTAGGACTACTTTTACAAATTGGTTTGAGGTCGTTGGGTCACATGACCCCAAAGGAATTGAAAAATGTGTAAAAACAATTGTCATCAATTACAATAAAAGCTCAAATGTTTTATGAAATATATCTGCACATTACGTTTCAGTATATTTCAATTTATTAAAGTGTTTTGCATTATATTATCGATTGAATTATTATTATTTTTTAAACCAACGCCTTTCACAAAGACAGTATTTAATTGACCGTCCCTAAATTCGAATGACATGAGTTCATAGCGGGTGGGATATTTAAGTGAAGCCACCGCTGTTGGTGTTGTAGGCGAATATCCAACATCCAACGTGAAACCAACTTCACCGTGGTTATCAACCACAATGAAAAATGGGCCATTTTTTTTGTTTTGTTTTTTTTGTTTTAGAAACAAAAAATCAACCGATTTTTAAATGTGTGTTTATCCCTTTTTCACCCTGAAAAATATGTATACCTTGAATTTCAATTTTACTTTTTTAAATCTAAAAATGATTTTTTTTTTTTTTTTTTTTTTCCTTTTCTAAAGGGAAATTTAATGACCAAAACATACACTGACCATGAAGCAATTTGATCATGAGCTACAAATGTGAGAAAAGGGGAAAAATACTCTTAAATAATGACAAAGTGCCCAAACCTCAGTGGTGATGGTGGAATGGGAGACACTCTGGTCATACACCCAGCCATCCAAGCAGCCCTCTGTGGCCACACTGGACAGATTCACGTCCACCCCGGGCAGCAAACCTCTCTCTGAGAAGCTCCGTATGTCCTCCAGCTTGTACCTGAAGCACTGGCTGGGCACCAACACACCTCCCCGGGTGTCGTCCTCCTCCAGCGGGATGCTGTGGTTCGTCCACGCCGCGGTGAGGTTGAGGTCCGCGGGGACGAGGCAGTGGTGCTGCGGAGTAGCGGTCAGAAAGATGACGGCGATGATCGCGAAGCCGTTGGACACGGAGGTCAGACAGAGGAGGAAAAACACCGTCTGCTGGAACCGTCCCCATTCCCCCAGGAAGGCTGTGGAACTCTCATAGTCGGTCATGATGCTGGAACACGGTTCTCTAGTGGTTGGACTGTGGTTGGAGACACTCACTAAGAGGACTTTAAACTTCCACTCCCACTGTCCACTGGCAGGTGAGTTTCTGTTGTCGTTTTGTAAAAAAATAAATAAAAAAAATACATATATATATATATATATATATATATATATATATATATATATATATATATGTGTGTGTTTTTTTTTTTTTTTAATATATCTTTAGGTGTAGTTTTCTTTTGTGTGAATGTGTCCTGAGTTTTTGTTGTCATTTTGTATTTTTGGAGTCATTTTTGTGTATTTTTCTGGTAGATTCTAGTATAATAATTCTAATATAGTATCAGTGTACCTTTTACTTGCAGTATGAAATGAAGCTTTTAGCATGTACTAAAAGTTTACATTTACTTATAGTATCCATAAAGTGTACTTTTGGTAAACTAAAATTGGGCGAATTTAGTCCCCAGGAGTATTGAAATAGTACATTTTGAAAGATACCGCTAGTATATTGGGTAAGTGTTCTTGGTACCTAAAAGTGCGAGCAAAATATACTTAAACTATACTTAAGTATACTTTGTATAATGCACTTCTTTTTGGTTGTTGTTTTGTATGTTTTGGGAGTCATTCTGTGCGCTTACTTTGGGGCCACACAAAATTAGAAAGAGGGCCACATGTTATGTCTGCTCGAATTCAGAGTTTCTCAAATGGGGTTACGTGTACCCCTAGGGGTACTTCAGAGAGAAAGAGTAAATGTGGGGTTTCTAATGTTTATTTTTTAGTTCAAAACATTAATCATAATAAAGATGATGGAAATGATTTTGATTAGAATATGAACTGAATATTAAAGGGTCAGTCTTGGTCCCACATCACGCAGGAGGTGACCGGAAGTGACAAAAATAAATACATTTAAAAAAGTATATATATTTACATAAATAAACCTATTCATAAGGCACTGAATACTGTTTTATTCCACTTATTTACAAAATGGGATTCTTTAAAATGTGTGTTATCACTCATTCATTCCATCATTATGTACTATAGTTGTGTTTTCATAGTATTCTGAGGAAATGTTGAAGTCGAGCAAAGGAATTCAGAAATCAAAGAAAGGGGGTACCACTGCTCTAAACTAATCTGTTGAGCTACCATTGTAAATTAAACCAAAATGTACCAAAACATTTACATTTAGAATGCTGTTATAGGGCAATTTAACAATTTTGCCTAGAAATTGACAAATGTTTACAACAGTGTTGCTCCACAAGAAGGCTAGGATTTAATTTAGAAATGTGATTTTATAGTGGTCACAAGTATACTGAACTCACTTTCATATTCATTTTGCATTTCTGATCAGAAGATTTAATGATTTTTAAAAATAAAATTTGCCTAATTTTGAAACAGCTGTCATGTAAAGATACAGTGATCCTACTGTGTCCTACTATTGATTTTCCAATCACTGTATTTATTGCCGGAGCTTCCACGTGCTCTGCTTTGTTCCAGTTCCATGGCGGAGGTACACTCTGAACTCTATTATCACTAAAGAGGTGATTGGAACATTTTATTATCAGTACAAGGTTAGAATGTAAAACACTCATTCTTGCTGCATTCTCACTACTTTGCCTTATTATCACTGGTGAAACTTTACCAGGATCATTCAATCTGATTTAAATAAGCTAACGTACATGTTTTTGGATGGTACCTGAGGGGTATTTCATCAAAGTGTTCTTAAGAGAGCCAGGCCTGCAGTTTAAACCTAGTTTAGCCAAGTCGTCTGTGACCATGATGGCTTTTCCATTATATCAAACTCTTCTCAGCTTGGAGCTCCCCAGCTGAGCCAAGCCAACTGACAGTGTTTAGCTTAAGTGCTAAAGACCCACAGGATCAATCACGCTGCAGCTTTTATGATGATAAAGCAGCCAATAGAAAAAAAGATGGTGTTATTTAGTCAATTTATCATACAATGAAGCATGTTAATACACACTGTGAGTTTGATACGTTTTTTTTTTGACACCTGTCAGCGTTAAATAAAGACGATGTAGTAACTCACAATTAAATAATATGTAATTTTTGATACTTGAACTCAGCACTAAACATTAAATTCAAATTAACCGAGGGAACAGCTCAGCGGTGTTGTGTGATGCTGTTGGATGTCATAGAGCAGAATACTAGAATACTAACAGGTACTAACAGGAGAGAGCATATTTCTCCAGTAATGGCTTCTCTTCATTGGCTTCCTGTAAAATCTAGAATAGAGTTTAAAATCCTCCTGTTAGCATACAAAGCTCTACATGATCAAGCTCCTGTGTATCTTAAAGACCTGTTAGTGCCCTATCGTGCGAGGAAAACACTCCGCTCTCAATCTGCTGGTCTCCTGGAAGTTCCTAAAGTATCTAGAAGTAGAACAGGAGGCAGATCATTCAGCTACCAAACGCCTCGCCTTTGGAACCAGCTCCCAGTCTTAATACAGGAGGCTGCTACTCTCTCCACCTTTAAAAGTAAACTCAAAACCTACTTATTTGCTAAAGCATATACTGTATAATAGCGTTAACCTAAACACTAGGAAAAAAGCTCTAAAAATAGGAACTAAGAACTAAGATTATATAGTAGAACACCAACATTATATTCAAACATGATCCACCATCTACACATAGCTCCAATGGGCTGCAATGAGATGTTTTGTGAAGGGATGCGGTTGTGCCAGGTTGTAGACAACTCCCCATTTCTGTTCCTTGTTGCATACCCATCATACTGCTCACACTGCTTCACACCATTTACACTGATATCCACCCCATATATATATATATATATATATTTATATATCTAAAAAAATATATATATACAGTGGTATGCAAAAGTTTGGGCACCCTTGTAAATGTTCATGATTTTCCTTAATAAATAATTGGTTGTTTGGATAACAAATTCCAGTTAAATTTATCATATAGGAGACAAACACAGTGATATTTGAGAAGTGAAATAAAGTTTATTCGATTTACAGAAAGTGTGCTAGAATTATTTAAACAGAATTAGGCATGTGCATAAGTTTAGGCACCCTTGCATCTTATTGATTTTAATACTCTTAGCACTAATTATTGGAACTCAAAATTGTTTTGGTAACCTCAGTGATCCTTGATCTTAGGGTCTGGATTCTGGTGGGAGGTATTTTGGACCATTCTTCTCTGCAGATCATCTCTAGTTCAGTCAGGTTTGATGGTTTCCGAGCATGGACCGCCCGTTTTAAAGCACACCATACATTTTCAATAATATTCAGGTCTGGGGACTGAGACGGCCATTCCAGGATGTTGTACTTGTTCCTCTGCATGAATGCCTTAGTAGATTTTGAGCAGTGTTTAGGATCATTGTCTTGTTGAAAGATCCAGCCCCGGCGCAACTTCAACTTTGTCACTGATTCCTGGACATTGTTCTCCAGAATCTGCTGATATTGAGAGGAATCCATGCGCCCCTCAACTTTAACAAGATTCCCAGTGCCTGCACTGGACACACAGCCCCACAGCATGATGGAACCACCACCAAACTTTACTGTAGGTAGCAAGTGCTTTTCTTGGAATGCTGTGTTCTTTTTCCGCCATGCATAACGCCCCTGGTTATGCCCAAATAACTCTATTTTAGTTTCATCAGTCCACAGCACCTTGTTCCAAAATGAAGCTGGCTTGTCCAAATGTGCTTTAGCATACCTCAAGCGACCCCGTTTGTGGCGTGTGCAGAGAAAAGGCTTTTTCCGCATTACTCTTCCATACAGCATCTCCTTGTGTAAAGTGCGCTGAATAGTGGAACGATGCACAGTGACACCATCTGCAGCAAGCTGATGTTGTAGGTCTTTGGAGCTGGTCTGCGGGTTGACTGTGACTGTTCTCACCATCCTGCGCCGCTGCCTTTCGGAGATCTTTCTTGGTCTTCCACTTCGGGCCTTAACTAGAACTGTGCCTGTGGTCTTCCAATTCCTCACAATGTTCCTCACAGTTGAAACTGAAAGCTTAAATCGCTGGGATAGCTTTTTGTATCCCTCCCCTAAACCATGATGTTGAATTATCTTTGTTTTCAGGTCATTTGAGAGGTATTTGGAGGCTCCCACTAATCAGAGAAGATGCAAAGAGGAAACACCTAGAATTTTCCTACTTAAATACCCTGACTCATGATTGGATTCACCTGTGTATGGAGATCAAGGATCACTGAGGTTACCAAAACAATTTTGAGTTCCAATAATTAGTGCTAAGAGTATTAAAATCAATAAGATGCAAGGGTGCCTAAACTTATGCACATGCCTAATTCTGTTCAAATAATTCCAGCACACTTTCTGTAAATCGAATAAACTTTATTTCACTTCTCAAATATCACTGTGTTTGTCTCCTATATGATAAATTTAACTGGAATTTGTTATCCAAACAACCAATTATTTATTAAGGAAAATCATGAACATTTACAAGGGTGCCCAAACTTTTGCATACCACTGTATATATATTTTTTTTCCTGCAGTCTGTGCCTTCTCCTCGCCCTCCGCTCTCTTTTCTGTTTCAGGTGTCTTGATGCTGGAGATAGCGGTTCCTGATCAATGTTTCGCAGCTCAACTTGTCTGGAACACCCGGATGGACTATCCTTCTATCCTATACTGTTTGTCCCTCTGTTCACTAACCCCAACCAGTCGACGCGGTTGACTGCTACCTCTGAATAGATTTCTTTCTATAAAAAAGAGGGAGTTTTTTTCTTCTCACTGTCGCTAAATGCTTGTTCATGTGGATCTTGTTGGGTTCTTTCTTCTTTTTTATTATGGACTTTATATTTTGATCAGCGTATTGAGATGACTTTGTTGTATTTTGCCCTATGTAAATAAAGTTGAATTGAATTGAATTGAATGTCACGTCCAACATTGCAGATGGTCCAGGTGCAGATGAGCAGCGCGCAAGGGAGGTGTGCACTCTGTGTGCACATCCCGAAAAGCGATAGTGTTTTTTTGTCATTGGGGAGCCTTCGCTCTGCCCTGTGACTGTTCCTGAACAACGTCTCCCTCTCTGCATATTCAGAGCTTTCTCATTATTAATCTCTGATCAATGAATGGACATTTATACCATGCGGTAAACGGAAGCGATGGATACACACGTATCCTTATACAAACATATTACTGATGGTTTATACACATGGAGACTGATCATCTAAATAAAAAGTACAGGACACATTAAACACATAGCAAGATAATTCTTCTATTGTCATTTGTATTGATTTAAAATCATATTTAATAATTTATCATGATATTCTGTTTAATTTCCTTTTAAAATACTGTGCTAAAGTGGTATTGCCAGGGTGGCAACATACCGATCAGGAAAGGAGAACCGCCCGTGCCACAGAGCCATCCAGGCAGTAAAACTGGACAAAAGTGAGGGGCGAGGACCAACTCGCCGCCACACAAATATCCTGAACAGACACTCCCCTGAACAAGGCCCAGGAAGTGGCCAAACCCCAAGTCGAATGTGCCCAGATCCACAGCCAAGTCCCATGGTGGCACTAGCAGCCTGGACACAGGGAGGAGCCTACGTGCCCCTCTCATAAAACAAATGATCAGCGGATGCTGACTTGTCGTTTTATCCCCAAAGCCCACATGACAGGCAGCGATAGCCGCCAGATAAACTTTCACAGTGAAGAAAGCCTTCTCAGCTTCTGCAGAAATGACAAGATCATTCCCACGGAGCACTTAAAAGGGATGTGTCCCGCCCCGAGACACCAATCCTTTAACAACTTCCACCTACAGCCGTTCAGAAACCTGGTAGAGGAAGCCCTAGCGCTCTGTATCGTAGAGATCACGTGCTGTGGGAGACCCACGGCTGACAGATTGCGCCACTCAGGGGCCAAGCCCATAACGCCAAGTGCACTGGGTGAGGGTGGAAGACCAAGTCCCGTCCGCCTCCCGTGACAGTAAGTCCCTCCACAACGGGAGTTGCCAGTGGGGAGCGCGCAGCAGCTGGTGGATCTCCGCCAGCCAGTGCAAGACCAGCCAATTTGGAGGCACCAGGATCAGAGTGTGCTCGTGCTAATGGTATACTGACACAAAAAAGGCTCAGATGCCCACACCAAAAAATTTAAAACCTATATTTTCTTTGATTAGGAAGCCTAACAAAAAAAATCAACAGATAGAAAAAAAATTAGATGATAGATATTTGTTTTTAGTGTATTTTACAACTGATTTAGGACCTAATAGAAAGCTGACAACTTTTAATAGGTTTTTTATTTCAGGCTCAGTAATTGTGATTAATTGAAATTAAGTAGTTGAGAATGTAATTGTAATTGACTTTCTGAGGATAAAGAATAATAGTAATTTAATTGTAATTGGAAAAAACGCTGATCACTGTAATTGTCACTGAACATGGGTAATTGAAAATGTAATTGTAACTGAAAAAAATTAATTGTCATTCTAACCTCAAAATAACAGAAATGTGCTTTATCTCTCTGTGTTTGTACTTTTATTAAGAAACATTCATGAGTCTGTTGTATTTGGATTGGAAATTTAGCACAAACTTACACTTTTTCAGCATCTTTCTTGCACTGAAGTGATTTATTTATTCACTTTTTAATTTATTTAAAGTTTGCAGTTTACAAACATGTACAATTCCAGTTCACAGTCTGAACTGCATTCACTGAAGTGATTGGGTATTCAATCAGTGACCATAACAACAGCACCATCTGTTGTTAAAGCCTCCCCATCACATTTATGGTGTCCTCAGTCAGATTCTGTGAAGTCATTAGCACTTTTTTCTCCAAGTAATTAGTTATATTTTGACCTCCAATGCCATTTGTCTTTTTTTTTTTTCAAAGAATGATTATTGACATGCATTTCTTTTCCACTTTTTTTTTCATGATGCAACAACCTCACACACTGATAGTGGGGGACGTTTCTGTTAAAGATGTTTAGCAGCAACGTGAAAGTTATCTGCTTAGCTAATGACACAGTATCAGACGTGGCTGACAAAATCTTGCAGATTGTGGCAGATTACCCACATTTGAAGAATGTTGTGATTAATTTAGCCAAGGAGGAGTCTGAGCTGTTAAAGCAGGATTTCACCCATCTGCTAAAAACTGTGAGCTGTTTGCAGCCTCAAGTGTTCATCAGTGGCCCGATGTCCCCAGTCCGCAAAGGAGATCTGAAATTCTGAAGGATTTACTCTCTGAATATATTTTTGTCTTCGGCTTGTGCTGCCCTTTCACTAAATTTTATAGAAAATTTTCAGTATTTTTGGGAAGGCTGGAGTGAAACTTCTCACATCCAACTTATTTTACTTCACCAGTCACACTGCTATCAACATGTACCATCGGAGAACAAAACAACAAGGAAAGAACATGGAGTCCATAAGCTTCCATCAAGAAATCAAAATCGCCAAAATTAAGTGGTCAACTCACCCACCTCATCCAGCTTCTTTCCTACCCCTGCCCTCTCCCCTCTTGGATTTAACTGCCCAGATGAATGAGCTGATTCTTGCTGGCACTAGACCGACATCCCACCACAGTCCCATCTTATCTCCCCTATTGAACCAATCAGCACCACAGATCACTCTTCTCCTCAGGCCAGCTGTGTTCAACTTAGAGTGACACATGGCTGATGTGTGCTGGGTTCGGACTGCAATATCTCTATGTTTAGGAACAACCAGAAAAAGTCAGGGCCTTATGGAGTTAATGCAGCTTCTTTAATTCCTGTGGGGACAGGAAACTATAACGTCATCCAAAAAGTCCACCAGTGTCTCCAGTAAAGTCTTTAAAAGTAGCTCTTTTTAACGTGAGATCTCTTGTTAACGAGTCACTAATAATTAATGATATTATTTTGACACATCACTTGGACTTTCCACTTCTTAATGAAACGTGGTTGAATGATGGTATCAGTAATACTATTCTCAATGAAAGTGCACCACAAGACTATTTATTTTAACAAATGTCATACTTGCAGGAAAGGTGGTGGAGTTGCTGCCATCTATAAATCAATATTTCAGTGCAAAGAAATAACATTTGGTGATTTTATCTCCTTTGAATATATGTTGTTCTTACTGAAGGGTGATTCAAGAGTTCTGTTTTTGGTCGTTTATAGACCCCCAAAAAATTCTGGAGAATTCATGGATGAGTTTGCTGAACTGCTGTCAGTTGTATTCACTGAATACAACTATTTAATAACAACAGGTATGGGCTTGTGGGGTGGCCTTGACCTGGGTGGCTTGAGTGGGTTGGTGGGATGTTTTGGGTGCCTCTGCGTGGGCGTGCGTCCCTTTCGGGTGCTCTCGTGGTTCCTGGGCGGTTTGGTGTTGCTCTCCTGCCCCCTTCGTGCACGTCTGGGGGGCCCTTGGGGCTGGGGGCCTGTGTGTTTCTCTGCCACTCTTTCCTCTTGCTCTCCTTCCCTCTGTCTCTTCCTCCCCCCCTCCTCCGCCTTGCTCTCCCATTGGGTGAGCAAGGCGGAGCCTTCCCGTGGAGGGCTCTTGTCGGCTCGGGATGCTGGTGGGGGGGGCCGTGGCCTTCGCTTGGGGGGCGGGCATTGCTGCGCCGGGTGGGTAGCGTGGGAGTTGGCTCATCTGGGGGCCTGGGGTGGTGAGGTTCATGGCTTCAGGACGGGGGGGTCCGGGGTGGGAGTGGCGCTGCTCTTGGGGGCGGCACTTGCGTCCTGGGTTGTTGGGTGGCGTGGTGTTGCGGTGGGTTGCTCCGCCGGCCGGTCTGGGCGCCTTGGCCTGGTTCCCTGGGGCGTGCCTTCGCTGAGGGTGCCGCTGGCGCGGTGGCCCGGGTCGCCCCCCCCTCCCCGGGGGCTCACTTGGGGGACCGCAGGGGCCGGCTTGTGTAGCTACGGGGGGGAGGGAAGGGTGAGTTGTGGGGCCTCGCCCGTGCTGGGCCCTCCCCGGGTCGTGCTGGGTAGGTGTGTGTGGGGGCGCGGCCAGTGGCTCCTGTCCTGGCGGATCCGCATCGGGAGTGGTTGGTCTGCTGGCTGGGGGCATCGGGCCCCGTGGGTGCCGTATCTGGGCGGGGGTGTCCCGGGGGTGGGTCTTTGGGTTCGGCGTCTCGGGGCGGGCATGCAGTGCCGCGTGCCCGTCTGCGCCATCTACCCTCTCCGGTGGCCCGCCATGCGGCCTCCGACATGGACACTTCACATCACACACTCCCAGCTGGTCTGGGTCACCCACTTGTTGCACCACACTCACATACCCAACCCATAGGGGGCTGGGAGTGGAGGGGGCCGCCGCCTGTGCTACTAAGTAGTGGCACGGGGGCGGCACTCCCACCTCTGGCTGCCCTACTAATCCCTACAATTTTAATTACACCTCAACACACCCTCTCTCTCTTTGCGGGGTCTCTCCGGGGCGGTGACGGCCTGGTGGGGCGTGGGGTTGCCCCTCCTCTACGTGTGGGGCTTGGTGCTTGTCTCGTCTCCTGGTTGCCTTGGAGGCGCGCCTCGCGGCGTGTTGAATATGATTACACAACATAATAAGCACAATATATTCTACAACTTCACATCTCACCCTCCCCCGCCCAGCGCCCTATGAGAGCCGGAGATTGGCACCGGCAGACCCCCGTGACCCTGATAAATGGGAATAAGCGGGAATGAAGATGGATGGATGGATGGACATCTCACCCTCACTGTATAACACTTTATTCTTCCCCACCTTTTCTATTTCCTGCCTTCAGTCTCTCCTCCCTGCTCCCCCCCCCCCCCCCCCCCCCCCCCCCCCTCCACTAAGGTGTAACACTGCTCTGCCTTTTTATATCCTCCCTATAATAAAAGATTTCTTGCCCTTCCTTAGGGAGGGCAGGTGATGGTCACAATTAAGCAAAAAAAAAAAAAATCCATTTATTTTATTGCAATTACAAAACATGCGTTGCTGTCTCATAATGATTGCACTTCTTGTAGTGTTGACCTTTGACATGTGCAGACAAGGAAAAAAATAAATACAAATAATAATAATAGTAATAATAATAACAGGTGACTTTAATATTATTGTAGACAATAACATGGACAATACTGCCAAAGAACAATTTGCTTTAATAGACACTTTTGGTCTTGACTGGTCTGACACACACTCAAGGTCACACTTTGGATCTGATTATCTCTAAGGGTATTGGTATCTCTGCTGTTGATGTAAGAGACGTAGCTCTGTCTGATCATTTCTGTCTTTTTTACTTAGAGACTATAACATCTGTTCCCCCTACTTTCTGTGTGTTTAAAGAAAAGGTACATAAATGACAACACGTGCACAGGTTATGGAAGCTATAGCGATGGCACGAACCTTGAGTGTTGAGACAGTTGATAATCTTTTGGATGAGTTTAATACAAAATTTTGTAATATCATAGATGTGGTGGATGGGGGACGGGTGACCCGGCGTGCAAGCGGCGTTGTCCGGCGCTGGGCAGAAGGCGGGTCGGCGGAGGGGGCCAGATATCGGCAGTATCTTTTTAGCCTCCTCAGAAGCAGTTTAAACTTTTTGCTTGCCTCGGCCATGACCAGGAGTCGAACAGGCGGAAAAATACTCGCAAAAGCCTTAGCCCAATGTTTATATCCGAGCCTGTGGTCACGTGACCACAGGCTCGTCCAAGCAATGTCCAAGCATGACGATGAATTTTCCCCCAATTTCACATCCCATACCGCTCAAGTTTATTGATTAATATGGTTATGATTGTGTCAAATGCTTTTTTAAGGTCTATGAATTCTCCAACTGAATAATGACTGTGATCTATAGTGTTTGTGATCTCCTCAATTGATTCTGTTAATGCCAGTAATATTGAACTGTTTGTTCTGAATCCATATTGACTGTCAGAAAGTAATTTATGTTTGTTTATGAATTTGTCTAATCTGTTATTGAATATTTTTTCTAGAATTTTGGAGAATTGTGGAAGTAAAGAGACAGGCCTGTAATTTGTGAATTGTTGTCTATCCCCAGTTTTGTACAGCGACACAACTTATTTTCATTTTGTCAGGAAATTTCCCAGTTTGGAATGATCAGTTACAGATGTATGTTAGTGGTTCTGAAATCAACTCGATGGCTTTTTTTTTTAATGATTTTCATATCAATTTAATTTGTATCAGTAGATATTTTGTAGTTAAATTTATTTACAATATCTATTAATTATTATTCTTCCACTGCTGTGAGGAACATCGAACTGGGATTCCTTGCTTGTTATCATTCCAATCCTCAGGTGTCAATGGATCAGGGATTTTTTTTCTGCCAGGTTTGGTCTAACATTTACAAAAGAAATAATTACAGCGGTTAACCACATCATCCATATTGCCCTTTTTAATATTGTTATCAGTAAAGTATCGAGGGTAGCTTTATTGTTTAGCACCATTTTTAATAATACTATTTAATATGTCCCAAATTCATTTAAAATAGTTTTTGTTATTATATAATACAATGAAAGGTTTTGTTGTGTGTTTTTCCCAATAGACGTGGTACGTCACATTCGCCCCCTGTCCAATCAGAGCCTTCCCAACCCCCAGACCCAAAGCGGAATTGAATAAAGCCAAATAAACCTGTTTTCCATGTAAACCTCAATTCGGAATTACTATTACCATGTAAACACATAGCAGAACACTTCAATTCCGAATGATTTAATTCAGAATAACTAATTCCGAATAATTGCCTTTTATAGGGAATGTGAGCTGGGTTTAGACCTTCGTGAGACAGGTTAGTTTTACCCTACTGATGATGTGTTGTTGCAATAGTAATCCTGCCATTACAGTGTGTGTGAGAGAGAGACAGAGGCCACTGTGTCAGCATTATGCTAAACTGAGAGCAGTGTGTCAGCATAATGCTAAACTGAGAGCTTATATGAGTTTATTGCCTGTCTATAGATATGTGATAATAGAAAGCACACGGCTCTTGGCTCAACACTCGTGTCTGTGGTTTGACATTTGCTTCGCAGGTATTTGTTAAAAGGTGAAACATTCTTGTTTTTTTCTTTCCGCTCAACCAAAGAGCAGAGGGAATGTCCGAAGACTATGAAGGAGTATGAAGAAACCACAGCATTTTTGGGACAGTGGGGGCCTTACCAGAAGATTATTTTCTTCCTAATCTGTTCCACAGCTTTAGCAAATGGATTGGTCCTATTTTCACTGGTTTTCCTGAATGGAATTCCAAAACACCACTGCCTTATCCCTGAGGTTAACCTGACAGAGGAATGGCGTGCAGCAATCATCCCAATAGAGGTGACTAGTATGTTGATGTGAAGTAGTTGAACGTTTGCAATATTGTATTCAGTGCTTCCTCAAATTATATTTAATTATTTTTTTAAACATAACGTTTTTTACATCGAAAATTTACATGGGTTTACATGTCTCTCTGGTCAAACATTCTTAGGTTGTTCTGAACAGTCCATTTTTGTGTAGGATTTATTCTCATCTGTAGTCAGTGTTGTCTTTTTTTTCATTTATTTTTTTATTTTTTTTATTCCTCCTCCTCTCTATCGTTGTTCGTGCCTTGTTCCCTGCCAGACGCCGTCCGCATTCCTCCAGTCCAAGAAAAGCTCATCCTCTTTCGAAGTTGTTCGAAAGGTTTTTCCCTTTTCATCCATGACGTCACAACTCGGGAATGTCTCCGATGGACCCTGGAGTTTTGTTTCCAGTGTTTATATAGATTTGGGTCCATGTCCGTGATTACCATCCGTATTGTTGTTGTTTAGGTGATTCCTTCGTATTTTCCCAAGTCTTCCATCGTTTTGATGAAGATTGGTTTTCCGTTCTCTTCTCCCAGTGGTGTGATATAAATCCTGCAGTTTTTTGTCCACGTCTTTATATTCTCATCAAATTTCATGGTACCCACAACAATGACAACAAAAAAGGAAAAATAAACAGAAGTGGACTTGGATAAATAACCCTGCAGCAAGTCAAATACACAAAAAAAATTGAAAAATAAAATATTAATCATTATCATTATTGCACTGTGTGGCTGGTGAGAAACATTTGGTTTCAGCTTGTGAGTTTGTAAAACAACAGTTCTATCTATCTATCTATCTAATCTATCTATCAATTCCTTGAGGACATGAGCAAATCACAACCTCAGCCATCATGTTGTAGACAGAGTTGTCTGACTTGGCAGCAGATTTGTAGCCCCGCCCCGTTGTGCACGTCTACTCTTGTCGATTATTCAGGCAAGCCGCAGCCGCATCTTGAACGAGCCTAATCACTCACAGCCTAAACACAGTGACATCACAGGGAGGAGAAGACATGAGCAGGAATACCTGGGAATACAAAGACAAGAGTTAACACATGAAACTACAACTACAATGGAAACTAAACAGAACAGAAAGAGGACCACAAGGACTAAAGACAACTGAACAGAACGTGACAGCACAGGGTTGATGATTTCACCAAAACTAGGCCTTCTTCTGTGTTGTGATATTCATTTATAATTTCTTTAAAACTACAAATGTTTTCATTAAATTTGAGTAACTATGTCCAATTTTGATATTAGAGGAGCGTCAATAAAGCCAAATTGAATCAAAAACCCATATTCAGCTGTTGTTTACGTTGATCTAACAGCAGTTTTAAAGGGTACCTGGATGATGGCCAGTGACTTTAACACCTTGCAAAGGCTTATTCACCAATGTACTATAGTAATATACGAAAGATAATTGACCTGCTGTTGTTAGGTGTCTGTGTGCATTCTTCTGTCAATTTGGCCACGCCCAAAAAAAAAAAACTCATAAGAACAAATGCATCACAGCGATCTGAGGAAGATTGACAGTTGACATTCAAAACATTCTTGTTTTTTCTTTCCGCTCAACCAAAGAGCAGAGGGAATGTCTGAAGACTATGAAGGAGTATGAAGAAACCACAGCGTTTTTGGGACAGTGGGGACCTTACCAGAAGATTGTTTTCTTCCTAATCTGTTCCACCGCTTTAGCAAATGGATTGGTCCTATTTTCACTGGTTTTCCTGAATGGAATTCCAAAACACCACTGCATTATCCCTGAGGTTAACCTGACAGAGGAATGGCGTGCAGCAATCATTCCGATCGAGGTGACTATGTTCATGTGAAGTAGTTGAAAGCTTGCAAAATTGTATTCAGTGCATCTTCAAATTTTGTGTTTTATGTATCATTATTTTAAAAACATATGGAATTGTTGGGTTATGTAGGAGAAAGTTTCAGGGCTTTTTGGAACCATTCCAAAAACGTTTAAACTTTTCTTGTATTTATTTATTCACGTATAGTTTGATGTATGAAATGTTAGTGAAATTTGCCATTAATGTTTATAAGATCACAGGTTATTGAATAAAAGGCTAACTGAATTTTTTAGTTAGTCAGGGATAATATCTGTGTTGCCTGTTTACTTTTGTCATTAAATATATTACGTGATTAAATGCAATCATTTTGCTTGCCAGAACAAAAATAGTTCTTTTGAATAGTTTATTTAATAAAAATATGTAAGGTAATAACAAAAATGTATTTAACTTCAAGAAACTAAAGTCACTCAAGACCCTGGCCAAACTCAACAAAAATATGGAAGACACTGGGCATCATAGATAGTGTCGAACCACTGAACTACAAAAAAATCAAAAACTCTAAACTAAGGGGGGGGCTGGATGCTGGCGGGGGGCCTTGGGGTTGGGGGTTGGGGTCGGTGGGGGGATGCGCTGGGTGCTCGGCTGCTTGGGGCTTCCTCGGATGTGTGTGTGTGGGGCGGTGGCTGTCTCTCGGCCTGGGATCTTGCGGGCATCTGGGGGGTTGCTCGGCTGCGGGGGGGTTGCCTGGGGCTCCCTGGCCTCCGCTCTTTCTGCTGGCCTGGCTGCATCTGCGGGCCCAGGGCAGTTCCTGGGCTTGCAGTAGCGTTTTTTTTTTGCACATATGCTATTCTTCTATTCTTCGCCACCTTTTCTATTTCCTGTCTTGAGTCTCTCCTCCCTGCTTCCTTTCCCCTCCCCTTCCCCCTCCCCCTCCACTTAGGTGTAACACTGCTCTCCCTTTTTATATCCTCCCTATAATAAAAGATTTCTTACCCTTCCTTAGGGAGGGCTGGTGATGGTCACAATTAAGCAATAAAATAAATTAATGTATTTTATTGCAATAACAAAATATGCATTGCTGTCTCATAATGATTGCACTTCCTGTGGTGTTGACCTTTGACAGCATGTGCAGACGAGAAAAAAAAAAAAAAAAAAAACTCTAAACTAGAAGTAATGCTGAAAAAACAAACTTCCAGCAGTATCCAGCTCAATCTAAAACAACAAACATGCAAGTAAAGAGCAAGTAACATGGACATATACCTCCGTAAGGAGTAAGAAAGGGGTCCTGAGGGACAACAGATACGTCAGCCTCCGGTGGAGGCTGCATGTGTTGAACGCTGTGCAGTGCCAACACGAGCCGGGGGATTCAACCGCCAGTCGCGCATGTTAAAGACCAAGACAGTCGAAGCAGACCGTGTGTTTGACTTTGGCTGAGATTTTCTTCCCGCACTGACAAAGGCGAGCCTGAGAGCATCCTGTCACCTCCTGGAGAGGAGCCTTGGTCTCCATGGACGTGCTTGACGCAGGCAGGAGAGCAGATGGAATTAGCCTGGGCTACCACGTGGCAGCAAGCAGGTTATAGCAGGGTTGGAGGTCTACGTGTGCTGGAGTGTCAGAGACGTCAAAGACAGCATATTGGTCAGAGACAGCAGCTTGCTGGTGTCTGGAGGCTCAGCTACTGGTGGTATAGAGCTTTTGGCCAGGTCGTTCACTGTCGTGAGCACTCGGGAGGATGGCCGATGTGCCGAGGATCCCGACGGCGTCAAGAGCAGGGCAGCGTGTGGCGACAGCTATTTTGCTGATGTCTGGGAGCCCTGGACCTGGCTCGGTGCAGAGCTCAGAGTTGCTGGCCGTCACCGGAATGAGAGAGTTGCTCGAGGACCAACGCACGCCGGAGAGACAGCATTGGAGGACAGCCAACAGCCGGAGCTGGGGCTCTGACTTTCACTTACCTGTGAACGGAGTAGCACTTAACCAAGCAGGGCAAGGTAAGCGCTGGATGCTTCTTGACCTGTTGTGGGTCCACGCAATGTGTCTATACTTACCAGCGTCCGTCGACTGGAAACTAAAGATCCGCCTGTGGACAGTAAAGCTGGTTAACAAAAACAAAAAAAGAGATGTGCATGAGAGATAGAAGAGGTGTTTGAATGAGGAACTGTACATTCGCCCTCCCTCTTATAGAGGGTGAGAGCGTCCCTGGCGGATGGACAGTTCTCTCCAGCCAATCAGGGCTTGGCGGATTGAGAAAAGTGGTTCTGAAGGCTACAGGGAGTGTGTATCTCATAGTGAGACATCGAACTTGTTTTAGAAATCACAATCAACCCTGTCCTTATTTACTCAGCCATTTCTGGCTAGTAAAGATGTTTTAAACCTAAACATTAACCAGTGGCTGAATATCCTTATGAAATTAAGATCTGTGGAGAAAAAGTCTACTGTTTGAAAAAAAAAAAAAAAAAAATAGCCCACTAAATGAAACAATGAACTCCATTGTGCTGTACTATTTAGAGTTATATTTATATCATATTGTGTTGCAGTAACTTTATTAATGTTGTGATGTTTGTCTTTTTACTGCAAGGTTCTGAATGGGAAACAGGAGCTGAGCAGATGTAGCAGATACAGGCTGGATGTGGTACTGAATCTTTCTGCTCAAGGTTTGAACCCTGGAGTTGACGTTAACCTCACAGATCTGCATCAGGAGAACTGTGTGGATGGATGGAACTACAGCAAAGACATCTACCAGTCTACCTTTGTCTCTGAGGTGAGTGGGCCAATGCTTGTGATCATGTCTCTATTGATGGGATTCGTTCAAAAAATCTTAGCATTTTAATAATGATTGTATTTGTGTGCTTACTTCTATGAATGCTCCAGTTTAACCTGGTGTGCAAAGACCAATGGAAGCAGCCGTTCACTTCGTCGGTTATCTTTATTGGTGTTTTTTTCGGATCCTTCATATCAGGACAACTTTCTGACAGGTAAACTTTAAAAATGCTTTCCGTTGTATTTTGATTCTTTTTTTAATGACAAGGTTTTCTCTGGCTGGAGACTACATACATGTTCTGTGGCAGGAGCTTTAATGGAAAGAGTGGAAACCACCACCTGTTTCTAAGTGGTTTGCCCTGTTGCCTCACAGAAAAAAAGCTCCTGGTTTAACTTTGATATTTCAGTTTCAGGGGGTAAAGTACAACACAAAACAAAAGCCACAACAGAAAAATCCCAACCTAAGTAAGATCCACCAAGAATAGAGAAGTTAAAAAATCCACGCAAAAGAGCGACATAATGGGGGTAAAAAAATCCACAAAGAAGAATCTACCCAGAACTTAGAATCAAATGAAAACTTGCAGCAAACGATTTTTTGTTTCCATATGGGCTTTTGTGTTGTGAGCTCTCAGGGTTCATAAATATATATATATGTATTTTTTTTTTCATTGTTTGGTTTTCTTGTCACCTTTTTGAAAATTGTACAATCTTTTGCTCTTCAGATTTGGACGAAAGCCGGTTCTCTTTGCAACAATGGCAGTTCAAACTATTTTTACTTTTGTCACCATTTTTTCGCCTTCTTGGGCAGTGCTTTGTATCCTGATTTTTTGGGCAAGCTTCGGACAAGTTGGCAATTATGTCGCTGGTTTTGTGCTGGGTAAATACAAACTATTTTCTACACCTTAGTTATTATAAGATACACACCCAGAGTTTATCTCTGTCTGTGTTTCTATTTGTTCCACAGGTTGTGAGATCCTGAATGGCAATGTCCGAGTTTTATTTTCTTCTCTGGGTATTACTTTGGGATTCTCCATTGGCTACATGATGCTGCCTCTTTTTGCCTTTTTTCTGAGGGACTGGAAATCTCTTCAGTTAGGGTTAACAGTACCTGGTCTATTGTACATACCCATGTGGTGGTAGGTAATACAATACACTATACATTCAGGTCAGAAGAAACAATCTTTGATTTGAGAATATCTATATTCTATATATCTATATGGTTCATCATGTTTCTTTTTCTTTCCCTCACTGGATTTCACCCTGATGATGAAGGATGATCACAGAGTCTCCTCGCTGGCTGCTCTCTCAGGGTAGAGTTGAGGAGGCTGAAGCCATATTGAGAAATGCAGCGAAGAAAAACAAAATTGACGCTCCAGATGTAATTTTTGATGATCCCAAGGTTAGTTCACTGTGTCTGAAATATTACAGAAAATATGGCAAGCAGCTTTTCTTGTGTGAATATTTTGTGACCCCACCAGAAATTTCCATACCAAAATAGCCACTGGTCCTCAGAATATTCAAGAAAACCAGACAAGCAGTAAATCTCCTGCTGATACAAGAAGAACTGCCATAACTCCGAGTGACTTTATATGACCTTGTCTTGATCAGAGTGTGCTGACCAATGCAAATTACACCCTTCACAGGCCTTTGTTTTATAGCCACACAATCATACTGTAGCATCTCAAGTGGAGTCTTCCCATGCCTTGCAGTATTCAAGTTTTGAAATAAAAACTGAAAACACTGGGTGTAAATACCATGTATCAGATGATTTACTTTGCACCTGTAGCATGTTTATACTCAGAGCAAGAAGGGTTGGTTCGATTCCGAGATCTGGGGACATTTCTGAGTGGGAATTATACACTGTGTTCTCCTCAAATTTTCAAAGAATAATCAAGTTGTCCTTCAATACTCATATTTAATCCAAGTATTTGTCAGCATTCAATAATAGGTCAAATGTACCCTCTTTTGCTTTCCTGCAGGAGGTGAACATACAAGCCAAGCAGCAATACAACATATTTGACCTGATGAGAACAACAGACGTTAGAAACACGACTTTAATTCTGTTCCTAATGTGGTGAGTATAGTCCATTAAAAACCTTTATCATCTTATTTATCACAGGATGATTCCCTCTGATGAAACACAAAACAACAAGTATCTCTGAAATGCTTTCTCTAGGTGTTTATGCATGTAATATGTTACATATCAGTACATTGTTATGGATTAATCAAATCTGAGTATTTTGTTGTCTGCATGAATATGAATAAATACCCGTTTTTCTGTGCAGGGTGACTGTGGCTACTGGATACGTGGGCCTCTCCATTAACACTGCTCAACTCCACACTAATCCATATCTTAGCTGTTTCCTATCAGCAGTGGTAGAGGTGCCAGCATACATTTCCAGCTGGCTGGCCCTGCAGTACGTTTCACGGCGATTGTCTTTTGTTTGTATCTTGGTCGTTGCAGGATCATCTCTGTATCTCATCCAGCTGGTTCCTGCAGGTAAGCTGAAAACTAATAGAAGCATGTTTGCACTCAACAAGGTTTAGCCATGTCAATTATTTTCCTCCTGAGCAGAATGAGACCAATAACGAAGCTTTTGACAGGTGGTATGATGTGTTAATCATATTTTTTATCAGTAAATCTCTTTTACTTTGACATGTTGATCGCCTGTCTGCATTCTGAACAATACACATCACATATTTGATATACTTTCTGGATTTATTTATGGACATACTTACTCAAGGTATTACCTTTTCAACTCAATAGCTATATACTTTTAAAAAAAAAAAAAAAAAAAGACAACCAATCACATAAACACTAAACCAGGGGTGCCCAACCCTGGTCCTCAAGGGCCCCTATCCAGCATGTTTTAGATGTTTCCCTCTTCCAACACACCTGATTGAAATGACTAGGATCGTTATCAGGCTTCTGCAGAGCTTGATGATGAGTTGATCATTTGAATCAGGTGTGCTGGAAGAGTGAAACATCTAAAACATGCTAGATAGGGGCCCTTGAGGACCAGGATTGGGCACCCCTGCACTAGACGAACTGCATTTCCTGAAGAAAGACAAGTTTAGTGCTCCGAATCAAGACAGAGATTAGAAGTCATAGTAGATCCCAGAAGTAATCTTATTCAGACTTACCAGTGGAAAGTTATTCATTTTCAAATTGGCAATATCATGGCATTGAGAGCGTACTACTGTCTTTCTAAAGTCCAAAGTTCTTGCAGGCTTGGGAGAGGCCATTCAAAAGTTATTGCAGTTGTTACAGCCCCTGCTGGCCGCTTGTTGTGTTGCTAATGCCTGTGTTGTCTCTCCAAAGTAATCAGCTGTAACAACAACAAGGTGATCGTGAGCACCTGGGCCCGGTGCTTAGAAAGGCATAGATACCCTGGCTGAACAGCTGAGCTTTCTCTTTTTGAGCTCCTCCAACTTGCTCTTCTTGCGTCGTCTTACTCCCAGCCACCACTTTTGTTGTTTTATTCTTATTTTTGCCTATTGGCATCATTATGTAAAATAAATACATGTTCACATGTAAATTTGCACTGTCACTCCATCTTTTGTCATTGATTTAAAGCCAGTTCATGACAATATAGGGGCTTGTGTCCGGTTTGCGCAAATTAGTTCTGATTTGGTAATTGTTTATGCGTTTGTTTGTTGAGCTGGAGGTGTATTCCTTCAAGTGAAGCAGTTTGTTTTTCCCTTTGGGTCAAGCATCATTGTATGTTGTGAACGTGTGGGAAACAGCAGAGGCAAGGGCAAGGCAAGGCAAATTTATTTGTATAGCGCATTTCATACTCAAGGCAACTCAATGTGCTTTACATGATAAAACATTCAATTGTTTAAAATCAATAAGAACATTTAAAATCATCAGTAAAATCAATTAAAATCATCAGTAAAATCAATTAAAACCATCAGTAAAATCATCATTACATCAACAACATGACAAAAAATCTCTCTCTCAATCATATGCAGTAGAGAAAAAAAGTGCCTTTAACTTTGATTTAAAATTGTTCACATTGGATGCTGACTTCAGCTCTGCTGGCAGTTTGTTCCACTTCTTTGCAGCATAACAACTAAAAGCAGCATCACCATGTTTACTGTGAACTCTGGGCTCCACTATCTGATCTGTGTCCATAGATCTGAGAGACCTGCTGGGTTCATACCTGACTAACATGTCACTGATGTATTCCGGACCAAACCCATTCACAGATTTATACACCAGCAGCAGAACTTTAAAGTCTATTCTGAGGCTGACTGGGAGCCAGTGTAAAGACTTTAAAACTGGAGTAATGTGCTCTGACCTCTTTGTTCTGGTTAAGACCCGAGCTGCAGTGTTCTGAACCAGCTGTAGATGTTTGATGCTCTTTTGGGGGATTCCTGTCAGAAGACCATTACAATAGTCCAGTCTGCTGGATATAAAAGCATGGACCAGTTTCTCCTGATCTTTCTGAGCCATTAAACCTTTCACTCTGGAGATGTTCTTTAGGTGGTAGAAGGCTGTTTTTGTGATAGATTTGATCTGACTGCTGAATGTAAGATCTGAGTCAATCAGAACACCAAGGTTTTTGACTTGGTCTTTAGCTTTTAAAGATCGAGACTCAAGATAATTGCTGACAGCCGTCCTCTTTTCCTTGTTACCAAAGACAATCACCTCCATCTTGTCATGGTTTAGTTGAAGGAAGTTTTCACTCATCCAGCAGTTTATTTTTTCTAAACAGTCACACAACACCTCAATGGGACCATAGTCATCTGGGTTCAGTGATAGATATAGTTGTGTCATCTGCATAGCTCTGATAATCAACCTTACAGTTCTGTAAAATTTGTCCTAAAGGAAGCATATAAAGACTAAACAGAAGAGGTCCAAGAACAGATCCCTGAGGAACCCCACAGGACATTAGTAATCTGTCAGATTCAAAGTTTCCAATGCTTACAAAATAGCTTCGCTCCTCCAAGTATGACTTAAACCATTGCATTACTTTTCCATTTAGTCCAACCCATGTTTGCAATCTGTGCAACAACATTGTATGATCTACAGTGTCAAATGCAGCACTTAGATCCAACAGAATGAGAACAGATACTTTTCCTGAATCAGTGTTCAACCTTATGTCATTGATCACTTTGATAAGAGCAGTTTCAGTGCTGTGATGAGAACGAAAACCTGACTGAAATTTATCAAATATTTTGTTGAATGTTAAGAATTGACTCAGTTGGTTGAAGACCACCTTCTCAATGATCTTGGCCATGAATGGCAGGTTGCTGATTGGTCTATAGTTAGCCAGTATAGAGGCATCCAGTGTTCTCTTTTTTAACAGCGGTTTCACAGCAGCTACTTTCAGGGATTTTGGTACGGTGCCTGATTGGAATGAGCAGTTAATTTTCTGACACAAATCAGTGACAATTGACTTTACAACAGTTTTAAACAAGTTTGAGGGTATTGTGTCAAGGCAACACGTTGATGGGTTCAGCTGCTGAACAGTCTCCTCTATTGTTTTTGGGTTCACTGTAATAAACTCTAACATTGTAGTTGACTCATCCCTCAGTGGTTGAAGCTGTTCAAGATTTTTGTGATTTTGCTGGTTTGTTCTGATGTTTGACCTTATTGATTGTATTTTTTCATTGAAATATACAGCAAATTCATTGCATTTTCCAGCTGACAGTAATTCAGGGGCTATCTGATCTGGGGGGGTTGTGAGCTTTTCAATTACAGAAAACAACGTGCGAGAGTTGTTGACATTTTTGGCAATAATTTCAGAAAAGTATTGCTGCCTTGCTTTGAACATGCCATCATTGAATTTTCGCAGACTTATTTTGTACAGTTCTAGATGAATTTGGAGTTTTGTTGATCTCCATTTACGCTCAGCTCTTCTACAGTCAGATTTCAAATTCTGCATTATCTCAGTCCTCCTCCAAGGTGTTTTCTGTGTGTTTGGTTTTCTCTTAGTTTTGATTGGAGCCACCACATCTATGACATTACAGACTTTTCTATTATACTCATCCAGAAGATCATCAACTGTCTCAGCACTCAATGTTGGTGTCATTGCTATGGCTTCCATAAACTGTGCACTTGTGTTCTCATTTATGTACCTTTTCTTTAAACACACATAACTAGGGGGAACAGATGTTACAGTCTCTAGATCAAAAAAGACACAGAAATGATCAGATAGAGCTAAGTCTCTTACATCAACAGCAGAGATATCAACACCTTTAGAGATAACCAGATCCAAAGTGTGACCTTGAGTGTGTGTCGGACCAGTCACATGTTGTGTAAGACCAAAAGTATCCATTAAAGCATACAGTTCTTTGGCAGTATTGTCCATGTTATTGCCTACATGAATATTTAAGTCACCTGTTATTATTAAAAAGTTGTATTCAGTGCATACAACTGACAGCAGTTCAGCAAACTCATCCATGAATTCTCCATAATATTTTGGGGGTCTATAAACGACTAAAAACAGAACTCTTGAATCACCCTTCAGTAAGAATGACAAATATTCAAAGGAGATAAAATCCCCAAATATTATTTCTTTGCACTGAAATATTAATTTAAAAATGGCAGCAACTCCACCACCTTTCCTGCAAGTACGACACTTATTTAAATAAATAAAGTCTTGTGGTGCACTTTCATTGAGAATAATATTACTGATACCATCATTCAACCACGTTTCATTAAGAAATAAAAAGTCCAAGTGATGTGTCAAAATAAAATCATTAATTATTAGTGACTTGTTAACAAGAGATCGAACATTAAGAAGAGCTAATTTTAAAGACTTTACTGGAGACACTGGTGGACTTTTTGGATGACATGTTATAGGAGTCAAATTTTTATCTCTATAAAGCTTTTTGCTTTTCTTTAATTTCACAATTTTACCTGTGTTACCTGTCACCACAGGAATTAAAGAAGCTGCATTAACTCCATAGGTCCCTGACTTTTTCTGGTTGTTCCTAAAAATAGAGGTGAGGTGAGCTCGCAGTGCGTTTGGTTATTTGTGTTGAGTGGTTGGTTTGCTGCATTTTTTTGCTTTTACGTATGACCGCAACACGGTTGATTTTTCTGAAGAGACGGAGCAGCATCATCGACGTAGAAAAGTTTGCGATAGGTCACATTATGTTGGAGCCAACACGCAGTCTTGCTTAACGCCTCTGTTAATAGGAAATGCATTAGATACATCACCATCAAACTGGACCTTCCCCATCATGCCATCATTAAAATATCAGATGAGTGATAGTAGGGTTGGTTGACAGCCTGCCTTTTACAATATCAGAAACTAGTGTCTGTCTACCAGATTGAATGTTTTGGTGGGATCGATGAATGCAATATGCAAAGGTTGTACTACTCTTGTAGTTGTCGTAATATCATATCAGAATTATCCCCCAGTGTCAGAATTATCCCCCAGTGTCAGAATTAAAACAATTCATTCAATTTTTCCTAATTAAAGTGCAAAAACCACAACTCTTTAAGACACACTTGTGCAAATTCTACTGTATAATGTCTGTTGTTTTTTTGTTTCATGGTCTGTACAGTGTGTGCTCAGAAAATGAGCTTTTAAAGTGTTAACAATGTTATATCTGATCTTCAGGTTTGTCAGGTGGGACCATTGCCTTGGAAATGCTGGGTAAATTTGCACTAACAGCTGGTGCAAGCCTTATGTATCCCTACACAGCAGAGATCTATCCAACAGGACTCAGAAACACTGGCACAGGACTATGTACCACTGTGTCACGGATAGGAAGCAGTTTGTCTCCCTTCTTGTTAAGTTTAAGTGAGTAAACTTATAATCAAGGATCATTCTGGCATTGTGTTGGCAAAGAAAAAGTCCTAAATATGTCATTTTAAACACTGAACTTCATTTCTATACATTGTGGCATCTACAGGATAAAGGCCTCACCTAGGTTGTTGTTGTTTTTCTGACTTGTGCAGGTGTTTATTATAAATTCATACCTCAACTGGTTCTAGGGACTCTGGCTTTTGTTTCACTTTTTACAACTTTATTCTTGCCAGAGACTTTTAAAAAGCCTCTTCCTCAAACTATTGAGGAGATGCCAAAGAGAAAGCGGTAAGTTTATGTTTTTCAATTTGTCTTTTTGCACAATACCTTATTAATTGTAGACTGTAAGTACTTTGATGTACAGTGAGAAGGTCTTGTGTTCAGTCAAATGTTGTTGTCTACATCCCATAAAATATTGCTGTTTCAAATCTATGTTGCAATCAATTAGTTAACAAGTGCTGACATTTTACGTTGCTATTTCCTGTCGAGTTGTCGGTGTTAACTAACATTTTCATTCTTTGTTTGAATGATTTTCAAACTGCAATATCATTTAAAGTTGGTTTAAAAAAATCAATCAAAACAGTGAATTACGATCTTTCAAATTTTGTGCTAATGTTTTTCCTTTTTCTTTTTCTTTTTAACAGTTTGAAGTGTCCTTTCTTCACTCAAAAAGAAGTTGTGCTTAACGAAAGTTGGCTCTGATTGTTTGACTTTCATCCATTCATTTATTTTTGCTAAATCCAGTGTATTTGCAATTTTGACTGTACATTAATACACACTGTCCCACTCAAATAAACAATAAATGAATAAACATATGATGGAGGATCACAGACTCTATAAAGAGCATCTTTAAAATAAATTGATTAGGATGGATAAGGCATTTTTTGAAGAACAAATCAGTCCTTTAGAAGCTTTTCGGTCAAACTTGTAAAAACAGTGGAGGATCCATTTACAGCCATAAGCACAGGCTGGCTCCATTGGAATCTGTATGGCTGCAGCACAGAGATTCATGTTCTTTACAAGCAATGTCTTCACCGTGTTTTGGCTACTTCTTTTCAGCAACTCTAGACCCATAAATGTGCAGAAGACCAAATGTAGATTTGTAGTCAAGCCTGATCACTCATAGTGAAGCTAGGACTTCCAGGTCTGTTTGTCAACGTGCAAATTTGAAAATAAACTGTGTTCGTCTGACCAGCAATTCTTCATTTTTGGCTTTGAGAGAAAGAGAGCAATGTGTCAGCATCAAGCTGTATTTATGTCCTTTTTTAAAAAAAATCTGTAATAAAAGAAAACAAGTACTTGGCTCAACAACTTGTTGAGTCTGGATTTCAGTTTGCCTGCCATTGTAAAGTGTGAAGAGACAGTTTAAGTTGTTTCAATACCAGTCTCGTATTTTTTTATTTTAACTCTGCCAAGAGCAGAGGCAAACAATGACTATGAATGAGAAT
The DNA here is from genome assembly GCF_900634775.1 of Gouania willdenowi. Taxonomy (NCBI): domain Eukaryota; kingdom Metazoa; phylum Chordata; class Actinopteri; order Blenniiformes; family Gobiesocidae; genus Gouania; species Gouania willdenowi. The sequence continues at coordinate 11,778,112 of NC_041057.1, forward strand.
GATGTAACAGTAGCATTTTGGGGACAGTGGGGACCTTTCCAGAAGATAGTTTTCTTCCTAATCCGTTCCACAGCTTTACCAAATGGATTGGTCTTCTTTTCCCCAGTTTTCCTGAATGACATTCCAAAACACCACTGCCTAATCCCTGATTAACCCGACAGAGAAATAATGTGCAGCGATCCTTCCAACAGATGTGACTGTGATGTTCTTGTAAAGCAGTTACAAGTTTGAATTATTGTATTTTGTGTCCTTAAATTCTGTGTTTTACAATGTATCTGGAATTGTTGGGTTATGTAAAAGAAAACATTTGATAGTGGCTTTTTAATTATTTCTGATGAATGAGATAATACAGAGATGTGACATTGACTTTCACATATGTTTTTAAAAGCCACTTGCTTTGGATTTTGCTGGATTTTGGTACGATTTTATGCAACAAGCTAAGAGCATAATAAAACAGGGTTACACTGGATTTCCACTGGATGTGTAACAGCTCCGTAATGGCTCTGCTGCCGATGAGATCTTGCTAATTCACGCGTTATCGAGCAATATAATCAGTTGTAGTCAATACAAAGAAAACCACAAAGCCATGCAAATAATCCATTTCGACCTCCAAGAGGAGCTGAAGGAAATTGACTCGGTCCTGTCCTGTAGATCTTCTACTTTTGTGAAGATTATTGTGATTCAACCATGGATAAGTGCAATATGTGCCGCCCTGTCCAGGGTATACCTGGAGATAGATACCAGCAGACCCCCGCAACACTAATAAGGAGCAAGCGGGTCGGAAAATAGATGGAAATACGACCCGCCTTATACACAGAGTATTTTATTTTATAAAACTATGTTTTATTCTGTGTCTGTGCACTACTTCCTGTCCCGCACAAGCTTATCTTTTACTGAACTAATGCTTTGTGTTCCTGCGTCCGGCAAAAATAGACGTCTGCGTCAGGGACGTTTTTAGGTTTTTGAAATATCTGGGGCTGGAAGGGAAATGATAAACGTGCACATGGGGGGAAAAAAATGTGTACGCTTCATTGCGCATGCAAAATGTATTCATAATGCTTAGTTAAGAACAAACCTTTTACTTTGGAGAAAAAATCACTTGTTTGCTATCTGAAGGGATCACTTCTACAATACATCATGTATTTAATAAACCTTCAGTTAAGACTAAAGAAAAATCATAGTCACTGTGAAATCACAAGAAGTTGAGGTTTCTTTTAACCCTTAAATGAGACATATCATCCTTCCTTTTTACATATAAATCATACAGTTGTGGTCTATATAAAGCGGAACTGCACTGCTTGGGTCTGAATTCCTCATTATTATAGCTCCACAGGCCCCTTTTCTACCCCTTTTCTGATGTGCTTCTTCGACATCCTTGAGCTTGGACTACAAAATAAAAGCGAGAAATAAAAATGGTAGATTGCTCGAAGTGTTTGGCCTGGAGCCGATGTCCTAATTTGGCAGTTCCGCTGCAAATACTGTGAAGTCATTGTTCAAAAAACGTAATAGAGATTGAAAAATATGACCAAAACAGAATATAAAGATATCAACGGAGCACCTGAAGAGACTAACTTGAACTTTTCTGTACTTCTAAACACTCTAAATATACAACAAAATGCATTTAAGGGCTAAAAAGTGGATTTAGCATGATATGTCCCCTTCAAGGTCATAGCTGTGATTAAAAAAAAATAAATGATTAATTGTATTTGTGTGTTATGGTTATATAGTGTCCTTGATTGCTATTAGGAGGTACTATAAATATATTGCAATATCAGAAATATGGTCTTCCAGTGTGTTAGGTGTAACCATTGCACTGGAAATGCTGGGTAAATATAGAGTAACCACTGGCACATACAGAATTAAGGCCTCACTCATGATGTTTTGGTTTATTTTCCTGACTCGTGCAGATGTTTACTATAAATTTTCTGCCTCAGCTGGTTCTAAGGACTCTGGCCTTTGCTTCAAACAGGCAACATGAGGTTGTTTAATTATTAAACAAAACAACAAAATAATCTCTCTAATAAATCAAGGAAGTTTACCACACATAAGGTATTTATAATAAAAAATATGCTAAATGAGTAAAATAAAACAAAAAAACTAAACAATATTTATACAAAAAGTACACAAAATGACAACCGAAATCAATCAATCAATCAATCAATCAATCAATCAATCAATCAATCTTTATTTGTATAGCGCCAAATCATAACCAATGGTATCTCAAGGCACTTTACAGTAGAGCAGTCTTAAGGACGGACTCTTCATTTTATGGATACACACATATGCATATATACGTATATACACATACATATGTATCCCACACCCAACATGAATTCATCATGGCGGCAAGGAAAACCTTCTGTTAAGCAGCAGCAACCTTGTGTGGATCCCATTCCTATGATGAACAGCCATCCACGTTATGCTGTGTTGGGTGTGTGCAGAGGAAAGGGTGGAGACAGAGTTGTTGAGACTCTGTAACTCCACACTGAGGATCCCACGGACCTGCAAGACAAAATCCAGAAGGAGTACAGGAGCAAACACACAAGGGAAGAAGCAGACCTAGAGGGAGTGTTTGAGAGAGGAATGGGACCCTCTCCGGTCCCTCTCTAGCCTAAATGACCTCTCTCTTAACGCCCTCTCCAACCTCTCTCCAACCGAGCATGCCAGACCCCCCCACCCCCCCGGCAGTCTATGCCTATTGCATCTTAACTATGAGCTATGAGCTGGTTCCTAACTAAAAGCTTTACCAAAGAGGAATGTTTTGAGCCTAACCTTAAAGGTAGAGAGGGTGTCTGCCCCCCAAACCGTGGTTGGTAGATGGTTCCAGAGAAGTGGGGCCTGATAACTGAAAGCTCTTCCTCCTATACTACTTTTAGAGACGAATGGAACAACGAGTAGTCCAGCATTTTGAGAGCGTAGTGTTCTGGGGGGATTGTATGGCACTACAAGCTCCTTGAGATAGACTGGTGCCTGTCCATTTAGGGCTTTATAAGTGAGAAGAAGAATCTTGAATTCTATTCTATATTTTATGGGAAGCCAATGCAGAGAGGCTAATACAGGAGTAATGTGATCTCTTCTCCTAGTTTTAGTCAGTACACGTGCTGCAGCATTTTGAACCAGCTGAAGTGTCTTAAGCGACTTGCTCGGGCAGCCTACTAAAAGAGAATTACAATAATCCAGTCTAGAGGTAACAAAAGCATGGACTAGTTTTTCGGCGTCGCCCTGAGACAGGATAGATCTGATTTTAGCAATGTTACGGAGATGAAAGAAGGCAGTTCTTGAAGTTTGTTTTATGTGAGAGTTGAAGGATAAATCCTGATCAAATAGAACCCCAAGATTTCTAACAGTTGTGCTTCGTGCCAGGGTAATGCCATCTAGGGCAGTTAGGCTAGCATAGGTTTCTCTAAGGTGTCGTGGGCCCAGTACAATGACCTCAGTCTTGTCTGTGTTGAGAAGAAGAAAATTTTGGTCCATCCAGGCCCTAATGTCCTTTAGACAGACCTCAAGTTTAGATAGCTGATTTGTCTCACCTGGCTTCATTGATACATACAGTTGGGTATCATCAGCATTGCAGTGAAAGTTAACAGAGTATTTTCTCATAACATTTCCAAGGGGGAGCATATATATACAGAAGAGGATTGGACCTAGCACAGAGCCCTGAGGAACCCCGTAGCTTACTTTAGTGTTCACAGAAGACTTATTATTCACGTGTACAAACTGGTACCTATCAGATAGGTAGGACTTAAACCAGTTTAGGGCAGTCCCTGTGATTCCAAGTAATTTCTCTAATCTCTCTAGTAGAATATAGTGATCTATAGTGTCAAAAGCTGCACTAAGATCTAATAAAACCAGCACTGAGAGTCGTCCTTCATCTGAAGCCCAGAGTAGATCATTAGTTACTTTAACTAAAGCAGTCTCTGTGCTGTGTTGAGCTCTAAAACCTGACTGGAAGTCCTCGAACAGGCTGTTGTTTTGAAGAAATTCACAGAGCTGAGCCGCCACAACTTTCTCAAGAATCTTTGAAATAAAAGGAAGATTAGATATAGGCCTATAGTTTGCTAAAGTGCTGGAATCAAGAGTAGGTTTTTTGAGAAGGGGTTTGATTACAGCTACTTTAAAGGACTGTGGCACGTAGCCTATTGATAGGGATATATTTATTGTCTCCAACAAAGATGGGCAGACTAGGGGAATAACTTCTTTAAACAGCTTAGTTGGGATCGGATCTGAAAGGCAGGTCGATGGTTTGGAGGATGAAATAATAGTTAAGTTCCTGAAGTCCTATATGTGTGAAACAGTTTAGGTTAGGCCTATTTACATTTAATGGTACAGCAGGCCCAGGTGAAGGCAGGGAGTGGCTAATTTTATCTCTAATCTTATGAATTTTATTGTTAAAAAATGTCAAAGTCCTCACAGCTGAGGGCTAGAGGAATCATGGGCTCAATAGAGCTCTGACTTTGTGTTAGCCTGGCTACAGTGCTGAAAAGGTACCTCAGATTATTTTTATTTTCTTCAATTAGTGAGGAGTAGTATGTAGATCGAGTATGTCGTAGGGCTGTCATGTATTTACTATGGCTTTCTTGCCAGAGTATTCGTGACTCCTCTGTTTTATTGGAGCGCCACATTCTCTCTAATTTACGGGTTGTTTGTTTGAGTGTGTGAGTTTCAGAGCTAAACCACGGAGCTTTCCTCTGACGTTTAATAGTTTTTTCCCTCAATGGGGCAATTGAGTCCAAGGTGGATTTTAGTAGACTAGCAGAGCTATCGACAAGCAGATCCAGTTGAGAGGGGTTATAATTAATATCATAGTTATTTATTGGATGGTGCACTGAGTTTAAGGCAGCAGGAATGGCCTCTTTAAATTTAGCCACAGCACTATTGGACAGATTTCTACTCGTAACTATTTTATTGCACAGTGCGAGATCCTCTAGGATAATGTTAAAAGATATTAAAAAGTGATCTGATAGCAGAGGATTTTCAGGGTAGACTTTTAGTTCATTAATATCAAGGCCATATGTTAGAACAAGATCAAGAGTATGATTTAAACGATGAGTAACTTCATTAATAGTTTGAAAAAAGCCAACTGAGTCTATTAGGGACATAAAGGCTGAGCTCAGGCTATCACTATCTTTGTCCACATGGATATTAAAATCTCCTACTATCAGTATTTTATCAGAACTGAGGACTAAGTTTGATATAAACTCAGAGAATTCTGATAGAAATTCAGAATAAGGGCCTGGAGGACGGTAAATTATCGCAAATAAGACTGGCTGGCAGGTTTTTGATTCAGTATGAGATAAATTTAGAACCAGGCTTTCAAAGGAAGTGTAATTGGTCTTTGGTTTAGGATAGATTAGGAGAGAGGAATGATAAATAGCTGCTACACCACCTCCACGGCCTATGTCTCGTGGCATATGAGTATTTAAATGACTGGGAGGAGTGGCTTCATTTAAATTAACATATTCATCTTGATACAGCCATGTTTCAGTTAAACAGAATAAATCAAAGTTATTTTCTGAGATAAGGTCATTTACTAGTAGAGATTTGGATCTCAGTGATCTAATATTTAATAGAGCACATCTAATGGTTTTATGTTTTGGTGTTTCTAGATTTGAGATTTTAATTTTTTTCAGATTTTTATAATTGATAGCTCTTTTATTTGATTTTATGTTAAAATCATTGTGAAATTTGGGTCGGGGGACAGACACCGTCTCCATAGAATAATATTCATCACCATCACAACAGTTGCCATGGCGATGAACACAGCTATCATAGTAGCAATGGGAGGGAAACTGTCCTAAGGCAGTTTATTTTCATTTTGTCAGGAAATTTTCCAGTTTGGAATGATCAGTTACAGATGTATGTTAGTGGTTCTGAAATCAACTCGATGGCTTTTTTTTTTAATGATTTTCATATCAATTTAATTTGTATCAGTAGATATTTTGTAGTTAAATTTATTTACAATATCTATTAATTATTATTCTTCCACTGCTGTGAGGAACATCGAACTGGGATTCCTTGCTTGTTATCATTCCAATCCTCAGGTGTCAATGGATCAGGGATTTTTTTTCTGCCAGTTTTGGTCTAACATTTACAAAAGAAATAATTAAAGCGGTTAACCACATCATCCATATTGCCCTTTTTAATATTGTTATCAGTAAAGTATCGAGGGTAACTTTATTGTTTAGCACCATTTTTAATAATACTATTTAATATGTCCCATATTCATTTAAAATAGTTTTTGTTATTATATAATACAATGAAAGGTTTTGTTGTGTGTTTTTCCCAATAGACGTGGTACGTGTTACGGCTGATGCCTTATTGTGTTTACTGTGTTGGTGGAGGAGTGAGAGCTCTTCCACAATTTAATATCTATCCCAATGAGCAGGACACCACTTGCTCTCAGAGGAGACGGACGCTATTTTTTTCCCTCTCCCAAATTTTCCCTGCTTGCTGCTCTTTTGTCTTGTTTTGTCTTGTTCAAATCTAACAGGAGCCTCTATCAGCATCCCAATCCTGAATCTAATCATGGAATTGATTATCTGGTCTTTCTTCGCTTTTGGTCAAATTTCTCTATTAGAAGGACGGGAAATGGGAGAGTTCACAAGTCCTGAGGATGTGGAAGACATCCATCACCAGATTGGAATGTATGATATCGGGTCTTATGCTGATTGGATCTGGCATTTTCCTGAATTATCGCAAAAAATTGGATTACGTTGGCAGCACTATTGGAAGCCGCAGTTAACGAAGAAAGGAGCCAAACTCTCTGAACTCTCTCAGATGGATTCCACCGTGGAACTTTAAGAGGAGGATAGTTTGTCTCACAGGATATGGCCACACTATTGGATTACTTATCGAACTGGCCAGGAACAGTAGGGCTGGCAGCCATGTTATGGCTAGCCCGTCTCAAAACACCTTCTCTATTCTCATTCGGCCCCCCCCTGAATGAGCAGCCTGTGGTCTGTTTTCTTCTCTCCAAACTCTCCAAGGACGGAATGTTGATAAGACGCTCTGACCTTTCCCTCACTTTTCATGTACACCTGGTCCCGGCTCTGCCAACGAACTCTCGAGGTCATCTCCATGTGAGAGTCAGCAGCAGAGTCTGAGTAAACAGGCTTATCTCAACGAACACTTTCACTCCCCCTACATCACTACATATCCTATATTGTCACTGTCTCTTCTGGCTCCAACCCTCCTCCCTCCCAGCGGTTGGTCAGTAGGAGGCGCGCCATAAGGGCAGCGCCACACTGTGGCTGATCTGCGAACTACCCATCCTAAAGACCCATCCCCTGTGCTAACGTGCTGTTGTATTGAATTGAATGTTGTGTTTGTGGGTTTCTGTCGCAATGTTGCTGAAGAGTTTTTTTTTTCATGATCCCAAACTCTGCCCCTCTCTACAAGGGCCTAGTTTGGTTTTTGCCTTTTTTTTATCTCTTCTTCCTCCCCATCGTTTGTTATCCCATTTCTCATCTGAATAAGGGGCGCCGCCCTGGTGGCGAACCACAGTTCTCCCGCTCCTGTGCTCCCATGTTTATGATTGTCTTTTCATGTTTTCTTGGACGGGATGAAACTGAAATGTGATTTCGTTGCTCTGTAACATGTGCAATGACAAATAAACTCATCTCTCATCTCTCACAGCAGGGAGTGGCCATCACCAAGGATGCTGATTGGTTCTCCCCAGGGTGTGGCCCTACATAAGGACCGTCTACCCCAGAAGCTGGTGGAGAGCAGTAGTGGCTGTGTGACTCTCCCTTGCTTGCTGTCCACCAAGAGTGTAACTGGCTGTGTGAAGTGTGTGTGTGTGTGTGTATTTAGTGTCCCTGGTTTACCCAGCGTTTTGAGTTTTCCTTGTATTCAGTGTTCCTGGTTTACCCAGCGTTTTGAGTTTTCCTTGTATTCAGTGTTCCTGGTTTACCCAGCGTTTTGAGTTTTCCTTGTATTCAGTGTTCCTGGTTTAACCAGCGTTTTTAGTTTGAACTGCACCTGGACCTATTGTTTATATTTTTGTAAAGAAGCTGTAGGGGTGAGCTGCCATTTCATTTCCTGTTTTTTAGTGTTTTTGTGTATAGGCTTAATATAGGAGTTTATTTATTATTTTGGCCTTGGTTCACCCTGACGTTTATGCTTCTGTTTTTGTGTTTAATTGTTGGGCAATAAATGACCTTTGCCTTATTCAACTCTCTGTGTTTCTTTTAAATGTGTTTGTTCCTACCCTAGACTAGGGACGTAACATATTTTTGGGGGCTTGTCCTCCGGTTCATCTGAAATAGTCTGGTTTTTTGAATGTGTTTAAAGGTAATTCTTTATTGTAGTTGGGTAGAGCTTTTCATATTGTTGGCTGGCTGATTTTTCTCTTCTCCAGTTTGTGATGGAGGAGTTTAAAATGAATCCCTCATTAGATAAACTGGATAGGTGTAGCAAAGATGAGTTGATGTTAATTGCCAATTTTTGTGACATTCTTCTTCCGTTACATGGCACTAAAACAGAAATTAAGAGTTGTTTGACAAAGCAATTGATAGAAAAGGGTGTGGTGAAGACGCCGTCTCAGTTGACCAGCGCTTTGGGCGTAGAGGAGAAAGTGGGAGTGGAGACTGACACGTCAGCCTTACCGGCTGTCAGCGCTCGGGGTGTGGCCGGAGCAGAGGCTCCAGAGCGGGCGGCACTGCCACACACAGACCCGATCGCGCTGATCCAGGCAGGTGTGGACACGGAGGACTTAAAGTTGACTCTCCACATACGTGTAGTGGAGTTGGAGACGAAAAATCGTGAGGTTGAGCTCATGCGTCTCCGCCTGAGGATGATGGAGCTGGAAGTTCCTGTCCTGCACACACCGCCTGTGAGTAACACGCCCCCTTCTCCTGCTGATCAATTCGACGTAAGCCGTCAGATCACCTTAGTGCCACAGTTTAGAGAGAGTGAGGTGGACAGTTATTTTAATGCGTTTGAGCGTATAGCAGCCACTTTGAACTGGCCGAGGGATGTGTGGTGTTTATTGCTCCAGTGTAAATTGGTGGGAAAAGCACAGGAAGTTTGTTCAGCCCTATCAATAGAGGAAAGTTTATCTTATGACGTGGTGAAAGCCACAGTGTTACGCGCTTATGAGTTAGTGCCAGAAGCTTATAGGCAAAAGTTTCGTTCCTGTGAAAAATCAGCAAGCCAAACATATGTAGAGTTCGCCAGGGAAAAATCTATTTTGCTTGATAAATGGTGCACAGAAAGCAAAGTTACAACGTTTGAGCAGCTTCGTGAATTAACCCTGTTAGAGGAGTTTAAATCGTGTTTGCCTGAAAAACTTGTGGTTTATTTAAATGAACAAAAGGTGGGAACGTTAGCAAACGCGGCTGTATTAGCAGATGAATTTGTTTTAACACATCGAGTTTCTTTTCCGTTGGTTCACCGTGAGCGTGTCACCTGCGCTGAGGTTAAAACTCCAAAGTTTACGCACAGAGGCCCACTGCGCTCCAACACCGCTCCTGTCAGCAGCAGCATCTATAGTGACCGTGTGTGCTTTTATTGTCATGATACTGGTCATATGATCGCTAACTGCCCCGTTATTTTACGCAGAGAGCAATCAAAGAGCAAAACAAAATCATCAACTCCAAAAAGCGTTGGTTTTGTGCGTCCTGCTCCATTGCAACCTACTGACACGTCATGCGTTAGTGACGCACGGCTGGACGCGAGTTATGATCCGTTCATAATAAGGGGAGCTGTTTCTCTAACGGGTAAAGGGGAAGATGAGGTGCCGATCAGTATTCTCCGTGATACTGGAGCTTCTCAGTCATTAATTGTACAGAGCGCTTAACCCTTTTCTGACAGCTCATACTGTGGCTCAGACGCGCTGGTGTGGGGGGTGCAAATGAGCACTTTGCGCGCCCCGCTCCATTCAATATGTTTGAGTTCCTCTCTAGTGTCTGGACGAGTGTGTGTAGGAGTGCGGGAACGATTACCAGTCCAGGGGGTGTCCATGATATTGGGGAATAATCTGGCGGGTGAACGTGTGTTTCCTGTTGTGGAAGTGATTAATAATCCCGGAGTTGGTTTGATAACTGCAGAAAAAAATAATGTGTTTCCTGTTTGTGCTGTAACCCGTGCACAAGCTAGAAAATGTAAAGGTATAGATTTGTCTGATTCCTTTCTGTCAAATGATCATCAGGACCAGATGAGTGAAAAATTTGACTCTGATGATAAGCCAGCAAAACTTAATGACAGTCTGATACCCAGTGAAGCAGATTTGAAGTTTGAGGTGGATCAAAGTTCTTTTGTAGCTGCTCAAAAAACAGACCCAACCCTGTCTGCTTGTTTAGAAGCTGCAGTCACCACTCAAACCAATTCTGAAAATGTGTACAATTTGGAGAACGGTGTCCTTATGCGCCGTTGGTTTCCTCCTGCAACTGGTAATTTAGAGTGGAATGTGGTGGTTCCACAACCGTTCCGTTACCAGGTGCTTAGTTTAGCTCACGATGGTCTTGCTGGACATTTAGGAATTAAGAAAACCTATTACAGAGTCCTTCGCTGTTTTTTTTTGGCCTGGACTAAAATCTGATGTGGGAAAATTCTGTCGCTCATGTCACGTGTGTCAATTAAGTGGAAAACCTAATCAGACAATTCCTCCAGCACCATTGCATCCCATCCCAGCTTTAGGTGAACCTTTTGAAAACGTTGTATTAGACTGTGTGGGTCCCCTCCCAAAAACAAAGTGTGGTAACCAATACATGGTAACTCTAATGTGTAGTGCAACTCGTTACCCAGAAGCCATCCCTCTACGCACCATAAAAGCTAGGATTGTGATTAAAGCACTGCTAAAATTCTTCTCAACCTTTGGGCTTCCACGGTCTGTACAAACAGACCAGGGAAGTAATTTTACTTCCAAAGTGTTCTCCCAGGTCCTTGCTTCATTGTCAATTAAGCATGTTAAATCTAGCGCTTTCCACCCTCAATCCCAGGGGGCGCTGGAGCGGTTCCACCAGACGTTAAAGTCTATGCTGTGAAAATACTGTCTGGAGCAGCATAGGGATTGGGATGAAGGGTTGCCTTTCCTCCTCATGGCTGTGCGTGAGAGTGTTCAGGAGTCAACTGGTTTTAGCCCAGCTGACTTAGTGTTTGGTCACACCGTGCGTGGACCACTACAGTTGTTAAAAGAAAAAGTTCTGGAGGAAGTTCATCGTCCTATGTGTAATGTGCTGGATTTCGTTTCTAAGGTAAGGGAGAGATTGCACAATGCTTGTCAGATTGCAAGTAGTTCGTTGGCTGCATCCCAACAGGGGATGAAGCGTAGATATGATTGTAAGGCTGTTAAAAGACAGTTTAGTGCTGGTGATAAAGTTCTGGTTCTGCTTCCGATTCCGAGTGGTGCACTTCAGGCAAAATTTTGTGGGCCTTATAATGTTGAGAAACAGTTAAGTGAGACGGACTATGTGATTGGCACCCCTGATAGAATGAGGAAGTCGAGAGTTTGTCATGTGAACATGATAAAAAAATATGTCCCGAGAAGTGATCTTTCAAAACCACCTGCTGTGGCCGTGGTAGTCTCTGTGTCGACTTCGCAAGAGACAGAGGGTAGTGAGAATTGTACCGATTTTCCTTTAAAAGATTCACCCAGTTCATCTCGTTTGGAGAACTCTGCAATCATGAGTGACATGCAAACGTATCTAAGTCATTTAGAGGGCACTTTTCAGACAGATATTATAAATTTAACTCTGAATAATCCCACGTTGTTTTCAGACACTCCAACCCGTACCACTGTGTTGTCACATGACATAGACACTGGTAAAAGTCCCCCCATTAAACAGGCGGCTTACCGTGTAAACCCAACCAAACGTGCTCTTATGAAAGAGGAGATTACATATCTGTTGGAGAATAACCTTGCTGTTCGAAGTTGTAGTGCTTGGAGTTCACCTTGTTTGCTGGTTCCCAAACCGGATGGAACTAATAGATTCTGTACTGACTACCGGAAAGTTAACAATGTCACCAAAGCTGATTCGTTTCCCCTACCCCGGATCGATGATTGTGTAGACCAAAATTTGTGACAAAACTTGATTTATTCAAAGGATACTGGCAAGTTCCTTTGACCTCCCATGCTTCTGAAGTTTCTGCTTTTGTTACCCCAGATGGTTTTTTCCAGTATACAGTGATGCCCTTTGGTCTTCGAAATGCTCCTGCCACGTTTCAGCGGCTGATGAATATGGTGCTTGCTGAGGTAAGCAACTGCGAAGTGTATATAGATGATGTTGTTGTGTATTCTGACACCTGGACTGAGCATTTACACACATTGAGACTGTTTTTTAGCAAACTAAAGGAGGCCAATCTGACCTTAAACTTAGCAAAGTGTGAGTTTGGTAAAGCGACTATCACCTATCTAGGTAAGATTGTAGGTCAGGGACAGGTGCGGCCTATAACTGCTAAGATTCAGGCTATCATTGAGTACCCTGCGCCACAGACCAGGCGAGAACTCCGTCGATTTTTAGGAATGGCTGGTTACTATCGCAGCTTTTGTAAAAACTTTGCGAAAGTGGTTGCCCCTCTAACGAGTTTAACCAGTGCAAAAAAAAAGTTCATTTGGAGTGAAGAGTGCCAACATGCTTTTACTGCCTGTAAAGCACTTCTGTGTAGTAGCCCTGTTTTGTCTGCCCCTGAAGTGTTACGCCCATTTCAGCTGGAGGTGGATGCAAGTGCAAAGGGTGCTGGAGCGGTTTTGTTTCAGGAGGATGGGGATGGAGTTAATCACCCGGTGTGCTATTTTTCAAAGAAGTTCAATGGAGCTCAGGTAAACTATAGCACAATAGAGAAAGAAGCCCTAAGCCTTCTTCTAGCTCTGCAGTTTTTTGAAGTTTACGTCGGGTCCTCAGTCATTCCAATAAATGTATACACTGATCACAATCCACTTGTTTTCCTACATCAGATGCGAAACTCAAATCAAAGATTAATGCGATGGTCACTACTCATTCAAGATTTTAATTTGGAAATAAAACACAAGAAGGGGAGTGAAAATATTTTTGCTGATGCATTGTCCCGAGCTTAATCTTGTATTATGTTAACTCAAACTTGAGAAGTTTGTTTTCTTTGGTTGGGGAATGTTACGGCTGATGCCTTATTGTGTTTACTGTGTTGGTGGAGGAGTGAGAGCTCTTCCACAATTTAATATCTATCCCAATGAGCAGGACAGCAGGGAGTGGCCATCACCAAGGATGCTGATTGGTTCTCCCCAGGGTGTGGCCCTACATAAGGACCGTCTACCCCAGAAGCTGGTGGAGAGCAGTAGTGGCTGTGTGACTCTCCCTTGCTTGCTGTCCACCAAGAGTGTAACTGGCTGTGTGTGTGTATTTAGTGTCCCTGGTTTACCCAGCGTTTTGAGTTTTCCTTGTATTCAGTGTTCCTGGTTTACCCAGTGTTTTGAGTTTTCCTTGTATTCAGTGTTCCTGGTTTACCCAGTGTTTTGAGTTTTCCTTGTATTCAGTGTTCCTGGTTTAACCTGCGTTTTTACTTTGAACTGCACCTGGACCTATTGTTTATATTTTTGCAAAGAAGCTGTAGGGGTGAGCTGCCATTTCATTTCCTGTTTTTGTGTATAGGCTTAATATAGGAGTTTATTTATTATTTTGGCCTTGGTTCACCCTGACGTTTATGCTTCTGTTTTTGTGTTTAATTGTTGGGTAATAAATGACCTTTGCCTTGTTCAACTCTCTGTGTTTCTTTTAAATGTGTTTGTTCCTACCCTAGACTAGGGACGTAACAGTACGTCACATTCGCCCCCTGTCCAATCAGAGCCTTCCCAACCCCCAGACCTAAAGCGGAATTGAATAAAGCCAAATAAACCTGTTTTCCATGTAAACCTCAATTCGGAATTACTATTACCATGTAAACACATAGCAGAACACTTCAATTTTGAATGATTTAATTCAGAATAACTAATTCCGAATAATTGCCTTTTATAGGGAATGTGAGCTGGGTTTAGACCTTCGTGAGACAGGTTAGTTTTACCCTACTGATGATGTGTTGTTGCAATAGTAATCCTGCCATTACAGTGTGTGTGAGAGAGAGACAGAGGCCACTGTGTCAGCATTATGCTAAACTGAGAGCACTGTGTCAGCATTAATCTAAACTGAGAGCTTATATGAGTTTATTGCCTGTCTATAGATATGTGATAATCGAATGCACACGGCAAGGTGAAACATTCTTGTTTTTTTCTTTCCGCTCAACCAAAGAGCAGAGGGATTGTCTGAAGACTATGAAGGAGTATGAAGAAACCACAGCGTTTTTGGGACAGTGGGGACCTTACCAGAAGTCTATTTTCTTCCTAATCTGTTCCACAGCTTTATCAGTTGGATTGGTCCTATTTTCACTGGTTTTCCTGAATGGAATTCCAAAACACCACTGCCTTATCCCTGAGGTTAACCTGACAGAGGAATGGCGTGCAGCAATCATCCCAAAAGAGGTGACTAGTATGTTGATGTGAAGTAGTTGAACGTTTGCAATATTGTATTCAGTGCTTCCTCAAATTATATTTAATTTTTTTTTTAAACATAGCGTTTTTTACTTCGAAAATTTACAAGGGTTTACATGTCTCTCTGGTCAAACATTCTTAGGTTGTTCTGAACAGTCCATTTTTGTGTAGGATTTATTCTCATCTGTAGTCAGTGTTGTCTTTTTTTTCATTTATTTATTCATTTTTTATTCCTCCTCCTCTCTATCGTTGTTCGTGTCGGCCTTGTTCCCTGCCAGACGCCGTCCGCATTCCTCCAGTCCAAGAAAAGCTCATCCTCTTTTGAAGTTGTTCGAAAGATTTTTCCCTTTTCATCCATGACGTCACAACTCGGGAATGTCTCCCCTGGACCCTGAAGTTTTGTTTCTAGTGTTTATATAGATTTGGGTCCATGTCCGTGATTACCATCCGTATTGTTGTTGTTTAGGTGAATCCTTCGTATTTTCCCAAGTCTTCCATCGTTTTGATGAAGATTGGTTTTCCGTTCTCTTCTCCCAGTGGTGTGATATAAATCCTGCAGTTTTTTGTCCACGTCTTTATATTCTCATCAAATTTCATGGTACCCACAACAATGACAACAAAAAAGGAAAAATAAACAGAAGTGGACTTGGATAAATAACCCTGCAGCAAGTCAAATACACAAAAGAAATTGAAAAATAAAATATTAATCATCATTATTGCACTGTGTGGCTGGTGAGAAACATTTGGTTTCAGCTTGTGAGTTTGTAAAACAACAGTTCTATCTATCTGTCTATCTATCAATTCCTTGAGGACATGAGCAAATCACAACCTCAGCCATCATGTTGTAGACAGAGTTGTCTGACTTGGCAGCAGATTTGTAGCCCCGCCCCGTTGTGCACGTCTACTCTTGTCGATTATTCAGGCAAGCCGCAGCCGCATCTTGAACGAGCCTAATCACTCACAGCCTAAACACAGTGACATCACAGGGAGGAGAAGACATGAGCAGGAATACCTGGGAATACAAAGACAAGAGTTAACACATGAAACTACAACTACAATGGAAACTAAACAGAACAGAAAGAGGACCACAAGGACTAAAGACAACTGAACAGAACGTGACAGCACAGGGTTGATGATTTCACCAAAACTAGGCCTTCTTCTGTGTTGTGATATTGATTTATAATTTCTTTAAAACTACAAATGTTTTCATTAAATTTGAGTAACTATGTCCAATTTTGATATTAGAGAAGCGTCAATAAAGCCAAATTGAATCAAAAACCCATATTCAGCTGTTGTTTACGTTGATCTAACAGCAGTTTTAAAGGGTACCTGGATGATGGCCAGTGACTTTAACACCTTGCAAAGGCTTATTCACCAATGTACTATAGTAATATACGAAAGATAATTGACCTGCTGTTGTTAGGTGTCTGTCTGCATTCTTCTGTCCTGAAAATTACTGTCAATTTGGCCACGCCCAAAAAAAAAAAACTCATAAGAACAAATGCATCACAGCGATCTGAGGAAGATTGACAGTTGACATTCAAAACAATCTTGTTTTTTGTTTCCGCTCAACCAAAGAGCAGAGGGAATGTCTGAAGACTATGAAGGAGTATGAAGAAACCATAGCGTTTTTGGGACAGTGGGGACATTACCAGAAGATTGTTTTCTTCCTAATCTGTTCCACAGCTTTATCAAATGGATTGGTCCTATTTTCACTGGTTTTCCTGAATGGAATTCCAAAACACCACTGCATTATCCCTGAGGTTTAACCTGACAGAGGAATGGCGTGCAGCAATCATTCCGATCGAGGTGACTATGTTCATGTGAAGTAGTTGAAAGCTTGCAATATTGTATTCAGTGCATCTTCAAATTTTGTGTTTTATGTATCATTATTTTAAAAACATATGGAATTGTTGGGTTATGTAGGAGAAAGTTTTAGGGCTTTTTGGAACCATTCCAAAAACGTTTAAACTTTTCTTGTATTTATTTATTCACGTATAGTTTGATGTATGAAATGTTACTGAAATTTGACATTAATGTTTATAAGATCACAGGTTATTGAATAAAAGGCCAACTGCATTTTTTAGTTAGTCAGGGATAATATCTGTGTTGCTGTTTACTTTTGTCATTTATTATATTACGTGATTATTTGCAATCATTTTGCGTGCCAGAACAAAAATAGTTTTTTTGAATAGTTTATTTAATAAAAATATGTAAGGTAATAACAAAAATGTATTTAACTCAAAGAAACTAAAGTCACTCAAGACCCTGGCCAAACTCAACAAAAATATGGAAGACACTGGGCATCATAGATAGTGTCGAACCACTGAACTGCAAAAAAATCAAAAACTCTAAACTAAAAGTAATGCTGAAAAAACAAACTTCCAGCAGTATCCAGCTCAATCTAAAACAACAAACATGCAAGTAAAGAGCAAGTAACATGGACATATACCTCCGTAAGGAGTAAGAAAGGGGTCCTGGGGGGACAACAGACACGTCAGCCTCCGGTGGAGGCTGCATGTGTTGAACGCTGTGCAGTGCCTACACGAGCCGGGGATTCAACCGCCAGTCGCGCATGTTAAAGACCAAGACAGTCGAAGCAGACCGTGTGTTTGACTTTGGCTGAGATTTTCTTCCCGCACTGACAAAGGCGAGCCTGAGAGCATCCCGTCACCTCCTGGAGAGGAGCCTTGGTCTCCATGGACGTGCTTGACGCAGGCAGGAGAGCAGATGGAATTAGCCTGGGCTACCACGTGGCAGCAAGCAGGTGCTAGCAGGGTTGGAGGTCTACGTGTGCTGGAGTGTCAGAGACGTCAAGGACAGCATATTGGTCAGAGACAGCAGCTTGCTGGTGTCTGGAGGCTCAGATACCGGTGGTATAGAGCTTTTGGCCAGGTCGTTCACTGTCGTGAGCACTCGGGAGGATGGCCGATGTGCCGAGGAAAAAAAAAATAGCCCACTAAATGAAACAATGAACTCCATTGTGCTGTACTATTTAGAGTTGTATTTATATTATATTGTGTTGCAGTAACTTTATTAATGTTGTGATGTTTGTCTTTTTACTGCAAGGTTCTGAATGGGAAACAAGAGCTGAGCAGATGTAGCAGATACAGGCTGGATGTGGTACTGAATCTTTCTGCTCAAGGTTTGAACCCTGGAGTTGACGTTAACCTCACAGATCTGCATCAGGAGAGCTGTGTGGATGGATGGAACTACAGCAAAGACATCTACCAGTCTACCTTTGTCTCTGAGGTGAGTGGGCCAATGCTTGTGATCATGTCTCTATTGATGGGATTCGTTCAAAAAATCTTGTGGTATCCTAAACTTAGCATTTTAAGAATGATTGTATTTGTGTGCTTTCTTCTATGAATGCTCCAGTTTAACCTGGTGTGCAAAGACCAATGGAAGCAGCCGTTCACATCGTCGATTATTTTTGTTGGTGTTTTTTTCGGATCCTTCATATCAGGACAACTTTCTGACAGGTAAACTTTAAAAACGCTTTCCGTTGTATTTTGATTTTTTTTTAATGACAAGGATTTCTCTGGCTGGAGACTATAGTACATACATGTTCTGTGGTAGGAGCTTTAATGGAAAGAGTGGAAACCACCACCTGTTTTTAAGTGGTTTGCCCTGTTGCCTCACAGAAAAAAAGCTCCTGGTTTAACTTTGATATTTCAGTTTCAGGGGGTAAAGTACAACACAAAACAAAAGCCACAACAGAAAAATCCCAACCTAAGTAAGATCCACCAAGAATAGAGAAGTTAAAAAATCCACACAAAAGAGCGACATAATGGGGGTAAAAAAATCCACAAAGAAGAATCTACCCAGAACTTAGAATCAAATGAAAACTTGCAGCAAACATTTTTTTGTTTCCATTGGGGCTTTTGTGTTGTGAGCTCTCAGGGTTCATAAATATATATATATATATATATATATATATGTATTTTTTTTTCATTGTTTGGTTTTCTTGTCACCTCTTTGAAAATTGTACAATCTTTTTCTCTTCAGATTTGGACGAAAGCCGGTTCTCTTTGCAACAATGGCAATTCAAACTATTTTTACTTTTGTCACCATTTTTTCGCCTTCTTGGGCAGTGCTTTGTATCCTGATTTTTTGGGCAAGCTTCGGACAAATTGGCAATTATGTCGCTGGTTTTGTGCTGGGTAAATACAAACCATTTTATTTCTACACCTTAGTTATTATAAGATACACACCCAGAGTTTATCTCTGTCTGTGTTTCTATTTGTTCCACAGGTTGTGAGATCCTGACTGGCAATGTCCGAGTTTTATTTTCCTCTGTGGGTATTACTTTGGGATTCTCCATTGGCTACATGTTGCTGCCTCTTTTTGCCTTTTTTCTGAGGGACTGGAAATCTCTTCAGCTAGGGTTAGCAGTACCTGGTCTATTGTACATACCCATGTGGTGGTAGGTAATACAATACACTATACATTCAGGTCAGAAGAAACAATCTTTGATTTGAGAATATCTATATTTTATATATCTATATGGTTCATCATGTTTCTTTTTCTTTCCCTCACTGGATTTCACCCTGATGATGAAGGATGATCACAGAGTCTCCTCGCTGGCTGCTCTCTCAGGGTAGAGTTGAGGAGGCTGAAGCCATATTGAGAAATGCAGCGAAGAAGAATAAAATTGAAGCCCCAGATGTAATTTTTGGTGATCCCAAGGTGAGTTAACTGTGTCTGAAATATTACAGAAAATATGGCAAGCAGATTTTCTTGTGTGAATATTTTGTGACCCCACCAGAAATTTCCATACCAAAATAGCCACTGGTCCTCAGAATATTCAAGAAAACCAGACAAGCAGTAAATCTCCTGCTGATACAAGAAGAACTGCCATAACTCCGAGTGACTTTATATGACCTTTTCTTGATCAGAGTGTGCTGACCAATGCAAATTACACCCTTCACAGGCCTTTGTTTTATAGCCACACAATCATACTGTAGCATCTCAAGTGGAGTCTTCCCATGCCTTGCAGTATTCAAGTTTTGAAATAAAAACTGACAACACTGGGTGTAAATACCATGTATCAGATGATTTACTTTGCACCTGTAGCATGTTTGTACTCAGAGCAAGAAGGGTTGGTTCGATTCCGAGATCTGGTGACATTTCTGAGTGGAAATTATATACTGTGTTCTCCTCAAATTTTCAAAGAATAATCAAGTTGTCCTTCAATACTCATATTTAATCCAAGTATTTGTCAGCATTCAATAATAGGTCAAATGTACCCTCTTTTGCTTTCCTGCAGGAGGTGAACATACAAGCCAAGCAGCAATACAACATAGTTGACCTGATGAGAACAACAGACGTTAGAAACATGACTTTAGTTCTGTTCCTAATGTGGTGAGTATAGTCCATTAAAAACCTTTATCATCTTATTTATCACAGGATGATTCCCTCTGATGAAACACAAAACAACAAGTATCTCTGAAATGCTTTCTCTAGGTGTTTATGCATGTAATATGTTACATAGCAGTACATTGTTATGGATTAATCAAATCTGAGTATTTCGTTGTCTGCATGAATATGAATAAATACCCGTTTTTCTGTGCAGGGTGACTATGGCTACTGGATACGTGGGCCTCTCCATTAACACTGCTCAACTCCACCCTAGTCCATATCTTAGCTGTTTCCTATCAGCAGTGGTAGAGGTGCCAGCATACATTTCCAGCTGGCTGGCCCTGCAGTACGTTTCACGGCGATTGTCTTTTGTTTGTATCTTGGTCGTTGCAGGATCATCTCTGTATCTCATCCAGCTGGTTCCTGCAGGTAAGCTGAAAACTAATAGAAGCATGTTTGCACTCAACAAGGTTTAGCCATGTCAATTATTTTCCTCCTGAGCAGAATGAGACCAATAACAAAGCTTTTGACAGGTGGTATGATGTGTTAATCATATTTTTTATCAGTAAATCTCTTTTACTTTGACATGTTGATCGCCTGTCTGCATTCTGAACAATACACATCACATATTTGATATACTTTCTGGATTTATTTATGGACATACTTACTCAAGGTATTACCTTTTCAACTCAATAGCTATATACTTTTTTTTTTTTTTTAAAAACAACCAATCACATAAACACTAAACCAGGGGTGCCCAACCCTGGTCCTCAAGGGCCCCTATCCAGCATGTTTTAGATGTTTCCCTCTTCCAACACACCTGATTGAAATGACTAGGATCGTTATCAGGCTTCTGCAGAGCTTGATAATGAGTTAATCATTTGAATCAGGTGTGTTGGAAGAGGGAAACATCTAAAACATGCTAGATAGGGGCCCTTGAGGACCAGGATTGGGCACCCCTGCACTAGACGAACTGCATTTCCTGAAGAAAGACAAGTTTAGTGCTCCGAATCAAGACAGAGATTAGAAGTCATAGTAGATCCCAGAAGTAATCTTATTCAGACTTTCCAGTGGAAAGTTATTCATTTTCAAATTGGCAATATCATGGCATTGAGAGCGTACTACTGTCTTTCTAAAGTCCAAAGTTCTTGCAGGCTTGGGAGAGGCCATTCAAAAGTTATTGCAGTTTTTACAGCCCCTGCTGGCCGCTAGTTGTGTTGCTAATGCCTGTGTTGTCTCTCCAAAGTAATCAGCTGTAACAACAACAAGGTGATCATGAGCACCTGGGCACGGTGCTTAGAAAGGCATAGATACCCTGGCTGAACAGCTGAGCTTTCTCTTTTTGAGCTCCTCCAACTTGCTCTTTTAGGCATCGTCTTACTCCCAGCCACCACTTTTGTTGTTTTCTTCTTATTTTTGCCTATTGGCATCATTATGTAAAATAAATACATGTTCACATGTAAATTTGCACTGTCACTCCATCTTTTGTCATTGATTTAAAGCCAGTTCATGACAATATAGGGGCTTGTGTCCAGTTTGCGCAAATTAGTTCTGATTTGGTAATTGTTTATGCGTTAGTTTGTTGAGCTGGAGGTGTATTCCTTCAAGTGAAGCAGTTTGTTTTTCCCTTTGGGTCAAGCATCATTGTATGTTGTGAACGTGTGGGAAACAGCAGAGGTAATCTCGCAGTGCGTTTGGTTATTTGTGTTGAGTGGTTGGTTGCTGCAATTTTTTGCTTTTACGTATGACCGCAACACAATTGATTTTTCTGAAGAGACAGAGCAGCATCATCGACGTAGAAAAGTTTGCGATAGGTCACATTATGTTGGAGCCAACACGCAGTCTTGCTTAACTCCTCTGTTAATAGGAAATGCATTAGATACATCACCATCAAACTGGACCTTCCCCATCATGCCATCATTAAAATATCAGATAAGTGATAGTAGGGTTGGTTGACAGCCTGCCTTTTACAATATCAGAAACTAGTGTCTGTCTACCAGATTGAATGTTTTGGTGGGATCGATGAATGCAATATGCAAAGGTTGTACTACTCTTGTAGTTGTCATAATATCATATCAGAATTATCCCCCAGTGTCAGAATTATCCCCCAGTGTCAGAATTACCCCTTAGAGTCGGTATAACCTCTCAGAGTCAGTATAACCCCTTGAATTCAATATAACCCCTTGAGAACAGAATAACCCTTCAGAGACAGAACTACCTTTTGGAGTCGTTATAATCCCTTGGAGTTCGTATAACCCCTCAGCATTAGTATAACCTTCAGTATACTCCTCAGAATCAGTATGTCCTTGTTTTTTTTTTTTTTTGTCTGCACATGCTGTCAAAGGTCAACACCACAGGAAGTGCAATCATTATGAGACAGCAATGCATATTTTGTTATTGCAATAAAATACATTGATTTATTTTATTGCTTAATTGTGACCATCACCAGCCCTCCCTAAGAAAGGGTAAAAAATCTTTTATTATAGGGAGGACATAAAAAGGGAGAGCAGTGTTACACCTAAGTGGAGGGGGAGGGGGAAGGGGAGGGGAAAGGGAGCAGGGAGGAGAGACTCAAGGCAGGAAATAGAAAAGGTGGGGAAGAATAGACTGTTTTGCAGTGAGGGTGAGATGTGAGGTTGTAGAATATATTGTGCTTATTATGTTGTGTAATCCAGTATGTCCTTGTTCTAATAGATTTGAATGTGTAACTTTTGAATTTATGTTTGCCCATTAATCAATAACCGTTACTTATGAGTATTCTGTACACTCAGGTACCCTGGTCGGTACAATCAAACTAAATGTGTAATAAAAATAAAGTACACAAAAAACAATTCATTCAATTTTTTCCTAATTAAAGTGCAAAAACCACAACTCTTTAAGACACACTTGTGCAAATTCTGCTGTATAATGTCTGTTGTTTTTTTGTTTCATGGTCTGTACAGTGTGTGCTCAGAAAATGAGCTTTTAAAGTGTTAACAATGTTATATCTGATTTTCAGGTTTGTCAGGTGGGACCATTGCCTTGGAAATGCTGGGTAAATTTGCACTAACAGCTGGTGTAAGCCTTTTGTATCCCTACACAGCAGAGATCTATGCAACAGGACTCAGAAACACTGGCACAGGACTATGTACCACTGTGTCACGGATAGGAAGCAGTTTGTCTCCCTTCTTGTTAAGTTTAAGTGAGTAAACTTATAATCAAGGATCATTCTGGCATTGTGTTGGCAAAGAAAAAGTCCTAAATATCTCATTTTAAACACTGAACTTCATTTCTATACATTGTGGCATCTACAGGATAAAGGCCTCACCTAGGTTGTTGTTGTTTTTCTGATTTGTGCAGGTGTTTATTATAAATTCATACCTCAACTGGTTCTAGGGACTCTGGCTTTTGTTTCACTTTTTACAACTTTATTCTTGCCAGAGACTTTTAAAAAGCCTCTTCCTCAAACTATTGAGGAGATGCCAAAGAGAAAGAGGTAAGTTTATGTTTTTCAATTTCTCTTTTTGCACAATACCTTATTAATTGTAGACTGTAAGTACTTTGATGTACAGTGAGAAGGTCTTGTGTTCAGTCAAATGTTGTTGTCTACATCCCATAAAATATTGCTGTTTGAAATCTATGTTGCAATCAATTAGTTAACAAGTGCTGACATTTTACGTTGCTATTTCCTGTTGAGTTGTCAGTGTTAACTAACATTTTCATTCTTTGTTTGAAAGATTTCCAAACTGCAATATCATTTAAAGTTGGTTTAAAAAAAATCAATCAAAACAGTGAATTACGATCTTTCAAATTTTGTGCTAATGTTTTTCCTTTTTCTTTTTCTTTTTAACAGTTTGAAGTGTCCTTTCTTCACTCAAAAAGAAGTTGTGCTTAACGAAAGTTGGCTCTGATTGTTTGACTTTCATCCATTCATTTATTTTTGCTAAATCCAGTGTATTTGCAATTTTGACCGTACATTAATACACACTGTCCCACTCAAATAAACAATAAATGAATAAACATATGATGGAGGATCACAGACTCTATAAAGAGCATCTTTAAAATAAATTGATTAGGATGGATAAGGCATTTTTTGAAGAACATATCAGTCCTTTAGAAGCTTTTTGGTCAAACTTGTAAAAACAGTGAAGGGTCCATTTACAGCCATAAGCACAGGCTGGCTCCATTGGAATCTGTATGGCTGCAGCACAGAGATTCATGTTCTTTACAAGTAATGTCTTCACCGTGTTTTGGCTACTTCTTTTCAGCAACTCTAGACCCATAAATGTGCAGAAGACCAAATGTAGATTTGTAGTCAAGCCTGATCACTCATAGTGAAGCTAGGACTTCCAGGTCTGTTTGTCAACGTGCAAATTTGAAAATAAACTGTGTTCGTCTGACCAGCAATTCTTCATTTTTGGCTTTGAGAGAAAGAGAGCAATGTGTCAGCATCAAGCTGTATTTATGTCCTTTTTTAAAAAAAATCTGTAATAAAAGAAAACAAGTACTTGGCTCAACAACTTGTTGAGTCTGGATTTCAGTTTGCCTGCCATTGTAAAGTGTGAAGAGACAGTTTAAGTTGTTTCAATACCAGTCTCGTATTTTTTATTTTAACTCTGCCAAGAGCAGAGGCAAACAATGACTATGAATGAGAATGATGTAACAGTAGCATTTTGGGGACAGTGGGGACCTTTCCAGAAGATAGTCCTAATCCGTTCCACAGCTTTACCAAATGGATTGGTCTTCTTTTCCCTAGTTTTCCTGAATGACATTCCAAAACACCACTGCCTAATCCCTGATTAATCCTTCCAACAGATTATTGTATTTTGTGTCCTTAAATTCTGTGTTTTACAATGTATCTGGAATTGTTGGGTTATGTAAAAGAAAACATTTGATAGTGGCTTTTTAATTATTTCTTTATAGTTTGATGAATGAGATAATACAGAGATGTGACATTGACTTTTACATATGTTTTTAAAAGCTACTTGCTTTGGATATTGGACGATTTTATGCAACAAGCTAACAGCATAATAAAACAGGGTTACACTGGATTTCCACTGGATGTGTAACAGCTCCGTAATGGCTCTGCTGCCGATGAGATCTTGCTAATTCACGCGTTATCGAGCAATATAGTCAGTTGTAGTCAATACAAAGAAAACCACATAGCCATGCAAACAATCCATTTCGACCTCCAAGAGGAGCTGAAGGAAATTGACTCGGTCCTGTCCTGTAGATCTTCCACTTTTGTGAAGATTATTGTGATTCAACCATGGATAAGTGCAATATGTGCCGCCCTGTCCAGGGTATACCTGGAGATAGATACCAGCAGACCCCCGCAACACTAATAAGGAGCAAGCGGGTCAGAAGATAGATGGAAATACGACCCGCCTTATACACAGAGTATTTTATTTTATAAAACTGTTTTATTCTGTCTGTGCACTACTTCCTGCCCCGCACAAGCTTATCTTTTACTGAACTAATGCTTTGTGTTCCTGCGTCCGGCAAAAATAGACGTCTGCGTCAGGGGCGTTTTTAGGTTTTTGAAATATCTGGGGCTGGAAGGGAAATGATAAACGTGCACATGGGGGGAAAAAAATGTGTACGCTTCATTGCGCATGCAAAATGTATTCATAATGCTTAGTTAAGAACAAACCTTTTACTTTCGAGAAAAAATCACCTGTTTGCTATCTGAAGGGATCACTTCTACAATACATCATGTATTTAATAAACCTTCAGTTAAGACTAAAGAAAAATCATAGTCACTGTGAAATCACAAGAAGTTGAGGTTTCTTTTAACCCTTAAATGAGACATATCATCCTTCCTTTTTACATATAAATCATACAGTTGTGGTCTATATAAAGCGGAACTGCAATGCTTGGGTCTGAATTCCTCATTATTATAGCTCCACAGGCCCCTTTTCTACCCCTTTTCTGATGTGCTTCTTCGACATCCTTGAGCTTGGACTACAAAATAAAAGCGAGAAATAAAAATGGTAGATTGCTCGAAGTGTTTGGCCTGGAGCCGATGTCCTAATTTGGCAGTTCCGCTGCAAATACTGTGACGTCATTGTTCAAAAAACGTAATAGAGATTGAAAAATATGACCAAAACAGAATATAAAGATATCAACGGAGCAGCTGAAGAGACTAATTTGAACTTTTCTGTACTTCTAAACACTCTAGATATACAACAAAATGCATTTAAGGGCTAAAAAGTGGATTTATGACCCCTTCAAGGTCATAGCTGTGATAAAAAAAAAAATGATTAATTGTATTTGTGTGTTATGGTTATATAGTGTCCTTGATTGCTATTAGGAGGTACTATAAATATATTGTGATATCATAAATATGGTTTTCCAGTGTGTTAGGTGTAACCATTGCACTGGAAATGCTGGGTAAATATAGAGTAACCACTGGCACATACAGAATTAAGGCCTCACTCATGATGTTTTGGTTTATTTTCCTGACTCGTGCAGGTGTTTATTATAAATTTTCAGCCTCAGCTGGTTCTAAGGACTCTGGCCTTTGCTTCAAACAGGCAACATGAGGTTGTTTAATTATTAAACAAAACAACAAAATAATCTCTCTAATAAATCAAGGAAGTTTACCACACATAAGGTATTTATAATAAAAAAATATACTAAATGAGTAAAATAAAACAAAAAACTAAACAATATTTATACAAAAAGTACACAAAATGACAACCGAAATGCACAAAAATATACAAAAAGGCTCCAAAAACACACAAAATGACTCCAAAAAAACATACATTACAGAAAAGTACACCAAATGACAACAAAAATATGAAAATGAGTCAAAATACACAAAACTAAATAGTTATACAAAAAATACACAAAATCACACTACAATGGCAACAAAAAACAGAAATTATACAAAAAATGCACAGAAAGATACAACCCATAATGACTCAAAAACATACAATACAGAAAAACAATATATAAAAATTGGTAAAAAAAAATATATATATATATATATATCATGTGTATGTCCCATAGAATTTAACAGGGGGAAATTGCACAAAACCCTATGTTGATCTGACCAGCGATACTTTTGTCTTTGAGTTTGTTTCCACTAGCTTCCATAACAACTAAAATTATGCCTAGTTTCTCCTTTCTTCTCCATACCAGGATGACTTGTCCATGCAGCACTCAGAGAAACAACCCAGTGGCAGTTCTCCAATGATAATGATTGTTTTTGTGTTTTAAACATTGGTGAAATCGTGTTTAAGCTGTGGGATTTCATTATTAAACTATTTCAATCAAACCAATCTATGTTTTTTTTTTCAGTTTTATGACAGTGGAAAGATATTTATTTTGTATTTTGCTCTTTTTTGGACTGAAAAAAATCACCTCACCTTTCACCATGCAGTAAAAGAAGCAAACAACATGCAGTCTCAGCAGATATGTATGTTTAACTAAGTCATTTGATTCATGCGTTTTTATAATATTTGTGATTATTAACATTGTCTTTTGGAGAAAAATTAATAATTGTCTTTTACACAGCTGTGGTTTACTCATTAGAGAGAGAGAGAGAGCCATGTCAGCATCAAGTTTGTCTTATCTAAAAATGGCAATAATAAAAGGCACAAGGATTTTCGCTTCAAAACTTGTTGAGTCTTTAGTCTGGTATTTGCCTGCCGGGGTGTGATAAAAAAGAGACACTGTTTTACTTGTTGAAAGGCAAGACTTGTTTTTTCCGCACTCTGCAAAAGAGCCAAGGCAATAAACAAAGACTATGAAGGAGTATGAAGAAACCACAGCGTTTTTGGGTCTGTGGGGACCTTACCAGAAGATTGTTTTCTTCCTAATCTGTTCCACAGCTTTACCAAATGGATTGGTTGTATTTTCAATAGTTTTTCTGAATGGAATTCCAAAACACCACTGCCTTATCCCTGAGGTTAACCTGACAGAGGAATGGCGTGCAGCGATCATTCCAATAGAGGTGACTGTGTTCTTGTAAAGTTGAAAGTCTGCAATATTTGTATATTTATGCGTCCTCAAATTCTGTGTTTTGTTTAATTTTCAAAACAAATGTAAGTGTTGGGTCGTGTTGGAGAAAAGCTTTGGGGCTTTTTGGAACCATTCCAAAAATGTTCAACCTTTTCTTGTATTTATCTATTTACCAATAGTTTGATGTTTGAGATATTACTTAGTTTTGACATTAACGTTTGTAAGATCAGCACTTCCTTTCTGAATAATTAGAAAGGAGTTCGATACAAGAATATTATTTGTGTTGCCTGTAATCATTGCAATCTTTTTCCATTTGATATATTAAATAATTATTATCAATCTTTTTTCCATTATTTTAATAGACATTAATAGACATGTAGAAGATTAAATAATTAAACACAGCCCGCTCCACAATTTAAAGCTGCAGTATGTAGAATCCTATCAGTGCTCCATTTATAAACCTAAACCAAAACTGAACCTCCCTTACCGGACTATTTTGTGAACACTCTTAGCCAGTGACGTGCCGTGACCACTAGGGTTGGGTAGGCACGTTGCAAATCGAGACCACCAATGACAATTTCATATGTTTCTGCTCGCAAGTGTTAATTCAATTCAAATCAATTTTATTTGTATAAAGCAATTTCGAACAAAGTCTTCTCAATGCGCTTATCAGAATATAAAATTCATATTAAGAAAGAAAAAACCCAACAAGATCCACATGAACAAGCATTTAGCCATCTAACAAAATCAACATCATAAACACCATTATAGAAACATAAACAATTATTTTATATAGCCTCCATACTCTCCCAACAAGATATATCTCATGACACGGCAGCGCATCTGTTGTTTGTGTTGGAAACACAGAGAAAATGACAACAACAACAACAACAACTCAGAACAGCCTCAGTGAGGAGCATCCACAAAGCAAATCCTTCCTTTTGTTCCATTCACTGTAGAAAGTACCAACAATGTTCTGACCTTACCTTTGCTGAAGGTCTGGTAACTCAGTTGTTGGTCTCCCATCTTTTAAAAGCTGTTGTTTTTCCTCAAAAAAAAGTTTCTCTATCATCTCTGACGCTGTCATCCTGACTGTAGTGTTATCCCGCCCACTCGCTAGAGAACGTAGCAGCAGCGGTCACGTGGCATCTATTCACTAATGTACTGTGAACTTAGGTATAGCATTTAGCATAGCGCGGTTACGTCCAAAGGCATCTTGTCATCTTGGGGACCTGACTGCGCATTCGCAAACACGTAAAAACACGCAATGGGAACGGAGGCAGAAGAGCAATGTGCCTTTGGGAGGGGGCGTGGCCTCCCTCTTCCTTACAGTGGAGTGAAAAAAAAACAAAAAAAAAACCTTGCAGTTGTTCCAGGAAATAGCGCTGTTTAGTAATTTGGGCTATGAAACGCACAAAATGCAGACACTTTCAAACTTATAGGTACTGTAGGCTATTGGAAATGGAAAAATAAATAATTTATAATTATATTATAATTAAAAAAATCAAAATATCAAGTCACCCTTGGGTAGGCACTGCCTACCGTGCCTACCCTGACGGCACGTCACTGCTCTTAGTGACTTTTTTCTCAATAGACTAGTGACAAATGTATAGACTTTACCTTGTGTTATTGGAGATTTTTCTGGTGTTTTAAAGTCTCTGACATCAATGCACGCATCACTCTGTAGTTACTGCCCCGAGCAGCAGCTGCTGTCATCAGCTCGTCCCCGCCACAGAGCTCACAAAGGTAGCCGTGATCTCAGCTGCCTGACCGGCAACCATCACTCCGCATCCATACTGTAAAATTAATTCACCTCGGAAAAGCTTCTCTTTGGTTTACACGCATTTTATCCCGTCTGTTATCGCTCTCCCTTTGACACCAGTGCGTGGGGTAGACCCTGCACAGTCGAGGGGATAAGTGAGGACACAAAGGGGTCCGTTCCTCCCGAGTATGTTTGTTTGTGCCTTTATTCTGTTGCTTCTCCACCTCGGTCTGCCTTTTTCCGCTTGATTTGCTGCGTAACTGTTGTGCCTAACGCGGCAATGGAGACTTCTGCTGGAACGTCCGCTATTGCACTTGGGAAGTGAATGTGCCTGACTTCAGTCGAGCAGCCAATAGTAATGCCCAAAACAGCCCATTGAGTACACATGTTTGTAGAAGGATCTCTGATTGGCTGGAATCCAGCGTCACACTCCTGGATTTCTAAATTTATTTTCCAGGGCCATGAGACGGAGGATAGATTCACTGCCCACTCAGAACACTTTGGATTACAATATGCTCAAAGATGATGATGGATTTTTGACCAAATTATGCCAAAAAAACGTACATACTGCAGCTTTAAGTCAAAGGCGCAAAGGGCTGCAACATATATAAGATGTCAGAACAAGAATTTTTTTTAAGATTTGATTTAATCAAAATATAACAAGACAAGTCTTTTCAGACCCTAGCCAAATTCAACAAAACAATGGAGGATGCTGGGTCAACCCACACAAAGTTGCCATACATAGTGTCGAACCACTAAACAACAAAACATCTAAAACTCTAAACTCTTGTCAAAATAATGCAGAAAAACAGGACTACCAGCAGTCAGACACATATGCAACCAGTTTACAGGTCACTAGGGCCACATTGTAAAAGAGCAAGCAACATGAATGGACAAGCCCCTATATATATGTTATATTTAAACAGTATGAATTTTAATTACAAGCTCTATCAAAAGATTGTGTTTAGTAATTTAGGGAATGTAAACAGACCTGTTACGCCCCTACCTCCCACAATTATTATTATTATTATTATTATTATTATTATTATTATTATTATTATTATTATTATTATTATTATTATTGTTATTATTATTATTATATATTTTTTAAAAGGGCACATATTTATTGGTAATATATTAAAAACATTTTTGTTGTATACATTTCAACTACAGGCAGTGTTGGGGTTGTTACTCAAAAGTAATTCATTACTAGTTACTCATTACTTCTGTAAATTATAGTGAGATTACTTTACTTATAACTGCATGTGAAAAGTAACCTCATTACATATTACTCTACTTTTCCGTTACCATGTTGATGCTTGCCATAACATAATTTAGCTTGTCTGCATAGTATTCATGGATTGATTGAGTGATTATTGATTATTGATTATTTTTAATGCATTAATGCCACAACAGAGAATTTCATTTGTTACAGCCTCAAACAAATACAAAGTTAAATATACAATGATTACCAAGTACATAATCATAAATATAAATATGTGATAAGTGTCATCTTGCATAAAATATTAACTGTATTTATCATCACATAGAGGCCAAGCTCTACCACAGCAGATCAGACCCAGGGTGCCTCTGAGACACTTCAGCACATAGTAGCAGGGTGTAAGATGGAGGCAATATCCGCCTACATCAGTGGTGTCAAACTCCTTTTTACTGGGGAGGAAAGTTATTTCTTGAGGTGTGTCTTGTTACTGCAAGGTTCTGAATGGGAAACAGGAGCTGAGCAGGTGTAGCAGATACAGGCTGGACGTGGTCCTGAATCTTTCTGCTCAAGGTTTGAATCCTGGAGTTGACGTTAACCTCACAGATGTGGATCAGGAGAACTGTGTGGATGGATGGAACTACAGCAAAGACATCTACCAGTCTACCTTTGTCTCTGAGGTGAGTGCATCCAATCGTCCATGCTTGTGATCGTGTCTCTATCAATGGATTTATTGGCATTTGTTTCAAGAATCTTGTTGTTTTTGAAACTGAGAATTTTATGACTGTATTTGTGTGCTTACTTCTATGAATGCTCCAGTTTAATCTGGTGTGCAAAGACCAATGGAAGCAGCCGTTCACATCGTCGATTAATTTTGTTGGTGTTTTATTTGGATCCTTTGTGTCAGGACAGCTTTCCGACAGGTAAACTTTAAAAACTCCTCCCGTTGCATTTTTTAATCTTTATTTGAATGACGAGGTTGTCTCGGCTGGAGACTGCATGTTCTCTGTGGGAGGAGCTTTGATGGAAAGAGTGGAAACCACAAACTGTTTGATAGTGGTTTGCCCTGTTGCCTCACAGAAAAAAGGCTCCTGGTTTAACCTTGTTTTTCAGTGTCCTCTTGTGGCTTCAGAACACATGTGTTTGGTTGGTCGATTATTCTTAAATTCTGGTGGGCAATTTTAACTGAGGGGGTAAACTACAACACCAAACAAAGGCCACAACAGAAGTAAGAATCCACCAAAAAGTTAAAGGAGGTTTAAAAAATCCACGAAGAAGAGTTTACCTGGAAGTTAAAATCAAATGAAAACTTACAGCAAATTGTAACAATGTTATTTATAATTCATCTGTCTCTTAATTTTATCACTAAGTAGAAACAGTTACTTCACTCTTCTTGATAGAATTTTTATTAACCTCCTGTACTTCACTCCTCTTTGTTAATTTTGTAATTTTTTCCATTGGGGCTTTTGTCTTGTGAGCTTTCGGTCTCCATAGTAAACAGTGTAACAACAGAATAATCTTTTCTTGTCACTTCATTTAAAAATTTTATAATCTTTTTCTCTTCAGATTTGGACGAAAGCCGGTTCTCTTTGTAACAATGGCAGTTCAAACTATATTTAGTTTTGTTACAATTTTCTCACCTTCTTGGACAGTGCTTTGTATCCTCATTTTTTTAGCGAGCTCCGGACAAATCGGGAATTATGTAGCTGGTTTTGTGCTGGGTAAATACAATAAATATTATTATTACACCCTAGTTATTATAAAATAAATACTCAGATTTTCATCTCTGTCTGTGTTTCTATTTGTTCCACAGGTTGTGAGATCCTGAGTGGCAATGCCCGAGTTTTATTTTCCTCTCTGGGTATTTCTTTGGGATTCTCCATTGGCTACATGATTCTGCCTCTTTTTGCCTTTTTTCTGAGGGACTGGAAATCTCTTCAGTTAGGGTTAGCAGTACCTGGTCTATTGTACATACCCATGTGGTGGTAGGTAATACAATACACTATACATTCAGGTCAGAAGAAACAATCTTTGATTTGAGAATATCTATATTCTATATATCTATATGGTTCATCATGTTTCTTTTTCTTTCCCTCACTGGATTTCACCCTGATGAGGAAGGATGATCACAGAGTCTCCTCGCTGGCTGCTCTCTCAGGGTAGAGCTGAGGAGGCTGAAGCCATATTGAGAAATGCAGCGAAGAAGAATAAAATTGAAGCTCCAGATGTAATTTTTGGTGATCCCAAGGTGAGTTAAAGCTCTGGACCTCTGCTCCTTCTCTTGGCCCTGTATATGAGACTTAGAAATCCAGGAGCATGACGCTTCTTTTCAGCCAATTAGAGATATTTTTACAAACAGAACGCTCCATGAGCTGTTTTGGGATGTTAATATTGGCTGCCTGACTAAAGACGATGCACGTCCACGTCATATCTGTTGTTTAATGGTAGACTTTCCAACAGGAAAAGTCTGACATGTACTGGTGTCAAAGGGAGAGTGATAACAGACAGAATAAATCGCATGTATACCTTAGACAAGCATTATTCAAGGTGGAGAGAACAGACACAATTTATTTGCAACAAGGACAGATTTATACAAGTCAGAAAACTCTTCAGCAACACAAGATAAAGTCCCTACATTTGTCGTTGGTCGCTATTGAGAAAAAAGTCACTAAGAGCTCCACAGTTGTGAGCCTTCACATGGATGCTGGTGAATTCGGGTGTCACACTGGACCAGACAGAATAGGACTCAAATGAGGCACCGAGAATCAGAGTTTGAGAGTTAAATTCCAAGACAGGTCGGTACATGGGAAATCAGTCAGCACAAGCAAAGTTACCAGTTCCAGGAGTCAAAAACAAGGTGAAAAACAGGCAGAGGGGAGCGGGGGAGAGTTCTTGATTCCATACAAGTCTCAAAATTCTACATACTGTGCTTCAACTTTGTCTCAAGTACCTATATGTTTGAATGTGTCAGCATTTTGCTCTTTTCATAGCCCAAATGATTAAACACGCTTAAGATAATCCTAGCTTTCCTATTATTGATTGGTTAATAAATTTCCTAAATTATTAAGGTAGCTAAGATGATAGTTGGAGTTGTAATTTGCTCCTTCCACAGTATGATATGTTTGAACATGATTAGAGGAGTGCCATCATTTTAAGGCAGTTAACAACATACTTAGTGATTTTTGCTTCATTGAGACGAGTGCATCTCAAAACGGGGAATGAAGTGTATTAAAGTACTTAACATTCCAGTACTAAAATGCCTCACAGCAGAACTTAGAGGCCTTCATATTTGAGTAAGTGTACCATGAGAAATATTCTTCAATAATTTGAAAAATACCTACGTTTCTTGATCAAATGTCTTCTTTACCCTCTGGTATATATTTAAGCCTGAAGGGCCCTGACACAGAGGGCGGCCCGTTTCGAATGATTGATAGGTTGTCTTTTTCTAAACAATTTCTAAAGCAAGTTGATTCCGTATATGGTAAAAAGCTAATGTTAAAGTTATACCACCTGTTGGATGACATTCCTCTGATCTATATAGGCACTCGCCTGCTGGGAAAAGCTCAGAGTCTTGCAATGATCCAGCCAGCAGACTTTCACTAGGTTACTCTTTTTTAATATCCTGTTTTGGACTCTGATTGTATTAATAAACTGCCTATAATTTACAACTAAGTTGTCCCAAAGATTTCTTCTGTACCACCTTTTCGTCATCAACATCCACACCACAAGATGCAACAGTATTACTTTTAGATACGGAAGTGAGGGGTGGAGAGTGATCTCTCCCTGAGTGAATAAACAGATGACACAATGTTTTTTCCTTCTCCTGCAGGAGGTGAACATACAAGCCAAGCAGCAATACCATATAATAGACTTGATAAGAACATTACACGTTAGAAACACAACTTTCCTTCTGTTCCTATTGTGGTGAGTAGTGTCCATTAAAAATCGTTATAATCTTATTTCTCACAGGATGATTCCCTCTGATGAAACCCAAAACAACAGTCTTTTGTAAATGGCTTTCTTTACATGTTTATCCATTTAGTATGTTAATCTGAGTATTTCAGTGAGTGTTAAATACCTGTATTTCTGCGCAGGGTGACTGTGGCTACTGGATACGTGGGCCTCTCCATTAACACTGCTCAACTCCACCCTAATCCATATCTTAGCTGTTTCCTATCAGCAGTGGTAGAGGTGCCAGCATACATTTCCAGCTGGCTGGCCCTGCAGTACATTTCACGGCGATTGTCTTTTGTTTGTATCTTGGTCGTTGCAGGATCATCTCTGTATCTCATCCAGCTGGTTCCTGAAGGTAAGCTGAAAACTAATAGTACTTAAACATAAACAAAACCTAAACTTTTTTTTACATAACCTTTAGTTTTATTTTTAGGGGTGGGACAAAATACAAAGTTCACAAGGTGAGGCATTATACGATACTGTGCTCACAGTAAAGAGATGCTATTTTTGGAAAGGGAAAAAGGACCAAAAAAAATGCAGCTAAAAAACCCACTGCTTTTATTTTACTTGGTATGACTTTTTCAACTCAATAGGAATATAAAAGTAAAAGCAGACAATAGTATAAACTAGACAAACTACATTTCCTGAAGAAAATGCAAGTGAAGATGCATAGGCTGAACCCCTCTGAGTCAGTATAACCCCTCAGAGTCAAAGTATTCCTCAGAATAACCCCTTGTGTTAGATTTCCCCCTTGGAATCAGTTTAACCCCTCGAAGTCTGAATTAGCTCTCGGAGTAAGTATAACCATTCAGAGTCAGAATTACCCTTCAGAACAAGTATAACCCCTCGGAGTCAGTATAACTACCTTGGAGTTAGTATAACGCTCACTATACTCCTATATAATAATATAGTTCACTAATAAGACCATTTTTTCCTGTTTAAAGCACAAAAAGGGCCACAAGTTGAACTAAAATCTAAATCAAAGCAGAGTTTTTTCATGAACACTCTTGCAAATTCTACCTCATTTTTATCTGTTATTTTATTGTTTTATGTCTGTACATTGTGCGCTCAGAAAAGGAGCTCATAAAAAATGTTTTATTAATAATATTATATCTTCAGGTTTGTCAGGTGTGACCATTGCCCTGGAAATGCTGGGTAAATTTGCAATAACGGCTGGTGCAACCCTAGTTTATGCCTACACAGCAGAGATCTATCCAACAGGACTCAGGAACACTGGCACTGCAGTATGTGGCAGTGTGTCACGGATGGGAAGCATTTTGTCTCCCTTCTTATTAAGTTTAAGTGAGTAAATTGATAATCAAGGATCATTGCAGGCATAAACACATCTCATTTTAATCACTGGACTACATTCTTATACATTGTTCACCTACTATTCTAGGGACTCACCTATGTTGTTTTCTCTGACTTGTGCAGGTGTTTACTATAAATTCATGCCTCAGCTGGTTCTAGGGACCCTGGCTTTTGTTTCACTTTTTACAACTTTATTCATGCCAGAGACTTTTAAAAAGCCTCTCCCTCAATGCATTGAGGAGATGCCAAAGAGAAAACGGTAAGACTAATTTTTTTTATTTGTTTGCATTGTTAATTTGCATATATTGATGAATCAGAATCAAAATCAGCTTTATATGTCGTTGGACACGATACAGACCAACAGAGCAACGAAATTTCATTTCAGTTTCATCCCGTCCAAGAAAAACATGAAAAGACAATCCCATATACAGTATAACACTTGTAACTTGGGGAGCTGGAGAACTGTGGGTCGCCACAAGAGCGGCACGCCATATTTAGATGAAAAAGGGGTAACAACAGAAGGATAGGTAGGGGAAAAAAGACTGAATTCAGGTCAGTGTAAATCTTGGCAAAAAACTTCCCCATCGAACAGGCAAGACATTTTTCTTAGCTTCTTCCTTGTCGACTTCTGTTTGAAGGATTTCCAAACTGCAATATCAATTAATGTTCGTTAAAAAATGAGTCAAAGTTGGTGCTACTAATGCCAAACTAAAACCTTTTTTTTTCTTTTTTCTTGACAGTTTTAAGTGTCCTTTCTTCACTCGAAAAGAAGTCGTGCTTAAAGAAAGTTGGCTCTGATCGTTTTCTGACTGTGAAAGGCAGGGGATTGATCAAAATCATCGAGACAGACTCGTATCGCTACGGTCATTTTATGAACGCAAATCCTCATACAGATTATTAGACTGTTGGGGGGGGAAAAAGGAGCTTTCACACAAAACAACAAGCGCTACAAAGACTTCCTGATAAAACTCTGAATGTGAAACCATTGCACTTTTCACTTTGTTTCAAGCTTGACGTCAAATACTCACGCTTGACATCATATATTTATGAGCAAAGACTGGAAATTTCAAAGCTTGAACTGCACATTAAGATTTTTGTCAATAGAAGAAAAAAAAAGAACAACAATGAACAAATATCACAAAAAATGTCTTTTGACTGATCTATGTTGATGCTTGTTTTAGTGCTGTGACTGTAAATGTTTTCATTTGGAACGCTAATGTTAATAAAGGTTTGATTAATAAAATCATCCATAATACCTTGGTTTGCTCTGGCATTTAAAGTTTAACACAACCTCAGGGCCTAACCTACATGTCAAACTCGAGGCCCGCGGGCCAAATTCGGCCAGTCAGATCATCTATTCCTGCTCGCTGGAAGATTTTTTCAAAGTATAAATTACAGCAAAACCAGCACTTTATGTAGATTACCATTTAAGTTGTAGATAAAAATACGATGGGGGATGCAATACTACATTATTTACAGTGGTTATATTGCAAAGATTTTGAAAAAGCGGGAAAATTCTCACAAATTATCCCACAGACTTCTGGCAAATTACATTGCAAATTTGGGGAAATAAAGTTATAATTATACCAATTGCTTAATATTCTGTATTTTCTTTGAATTTTTGCTTTAATAAACATGAATTTTTCTGTGTAATAATTCCAGTAAGTCATTTTGTTTTCTTTTTTTAAATATATGTTAAGGTTTAAATTATTCAGACAAGGTTTTTCAGGATTTTTTTAAAAAAAATTTTTTATCTCAAAACATGTAGATGAGATTTCCTGAAAAACCTCGTCTGAATAAACGAAACCTTACCATGTATGGTATTTTCTGGGCCAGCCCACTTGAGGTCAAACTGGGTTGTATGTGGCCCTTGAACTAAAGTGAGTTTGACACCCCTGGCCTAACCAGACTTATAAACAAGCAACAACAGTGTTGGAAGGTTTTTCAGGAAGTCCATTTATTACAAAAGTGACTTTACAAAATGTTTTAAGTACAAGCTAATCACGAAATCACGTACATAACAATGATGGATGATTTCTTATTTCACATCATGCAGTGACCTGTTCATCCAGCCAGAATTTGTGTGAACTGTAAAATTATGTATGTCAATGGGATTTATCATTTTAACCCTAACCCCAACCCAAACCTGAGTGTAATGTTGTGATTAGATGTAGCTGAGTCATGTTGGCATGCACGAAAATAGAAACAATTCTTCTTTTCATGACAGTATTACATTATCCATTAGATCATATGTTTCAAACTCATGGCCCGGAGTCCAAATCTGGCCCTTTAGAGCATCCAATTCGGCCTGTAGGAGACAGTAAAAATGACAGAAATTGTGTAAATTACCAACTAATCCAGTTGTAGATATCTCAAATTCACCAATTTAATGAAACAATACAAAATGTTGAGGGGCTTGCAGTTTTCCTTCATTTATCTCACGTTCATGCAGTCACTTAGTTTTAATTGCAAATTGTGGACAGAACTCTCAATTTTTTTTTCAGAAATATTGCAATTTTTTACAAACAATTCCACAAAATTCATCTAAATGACACAAAAATTGGTAACAAAATCAGAAATTTTCAAAGTGAAGATCCGACAGGGACTGATATTAAAAACTAGGGCAAAATGATGTTAAAATAGCTTTTTTTTTTTTCTTGTCTAAAATCTGTGGCCCACTTTAGGTCAAACTGGTCCGTGTTTGGCCCCTGAACTAAAATTAGCTTGACACCCCTGCATTGGATCATGTTGGTCAATCACACAATCAATTTTCTAATGTAGCCAATAATCCACACAACCCATCTCTATCGAATCAAGCATTTGATAAAGAACCTGCAGTGTTTAGAGCAGAAATCTGCAGAAGACTGTCTGTAGCTTTATTTAAATTTTGAGAGTCACTTTGGTTTGAGGTTTGTTTCTTCAGGAGCCGTTGACTTTTCTTCAGTGTGCGTGAGTGTGTACGGCGTCTTCACACAACATCTAGTGGAGAGAAACACATGCAGAGTAAACGCTATCGATTGACTAGTTTCAAACTTTTACATCTGTCTAAACTTTGAGGACAAGATACAAGATAGAATGGGAAATTAGGAGATCAATGAACATGATAAAGAACACAGACATTATTTTAGGTTTGATTTTTTTTGTTTTAAAATTATCAGAAGAAAAAATAAACTTAAGAATGAAATAATAAAGATGAATGTCAGCCCTTGTCCTGTACTCTTTTTTTGTAATAAACAAAATATATGTGTTGTTTACTTATTGTTAATGGACATATTGGAGGTAAGTGTTGAAATGCTTTGATAAAATACTGTGCTAAAGCTGTATTTAAAAAAAATAAAGTATAACAGAAGTCTTTTTTTACTTCTTTTTCCTTTTGCAGATCTTTGTTGAGTGTTTTAAAGCAACGCTAAATAACTTCTTTCAAAAAGATGACGTAGTTTCATGACACTGCGTCTGCAGCTTGAGCTAAACCTGCTGCTTAAAGAGTAACTAAACCCCAAACCCACTTTTTTCTGCTGAATACATATGTATTTGGGTATTAAGTAGTGCTGTTGGTTGATCCTAGTCCCACTCTTCACATTTTAGTAAAAGTGTTTTAATTTTACGTATTTAGCTGTAAAATGTCCATCATACTGGCCACTAAGGGTTGAACGCTGGCTGTTACAACACTTTGTTGGATATTTAGATTCAAGTTAACACATGCAAATTAATTATTGAACCAGAAAAAAAACTTTACTGCATCTGCATCTGCACTGAAAAACTGTCAGCAAGGTTTTGTGACTAACAGGCGATATCGGTCTATTGTTAAACAAAGTTACAAGACGAGAGTAAACGCCCCTTTAAGAAAATGAAGAACTGGATGATGAAATCAAAGCAACATGCGCAGCTATCTATAATCGTCTTGAAACAACACAAGTCACACTTTGAATATGATCCGCGAGTAAAAGTTACTGGTTGACAATCCTAGTCCCTAGTTATGCTAGTAGGTTGGAGGAAATCTTTCAATAGGGGAGGGGTTTTTCTTGAAGAAGAAGAGAAGGCCATGATGTTATCTTCATGCAGCAGCAGCATGGCAGCACAGCATTCCATCACCATCTCTTCATCACCCCCATGACACCACATCACCAGAACAGAAGGTACTCAAATAATAGCAAATCAAATAACATCAGATGATCCTGCGCTGTGGCCAAAAGCTATCAAAGACAATGCTTGATGTCAAATTGTGAGAAAAGAATAACTCCAAATAACAGACATGGACTTCCCCAAAGTTCAGAAAACCCACCTCGGGAGATTCACCAAAGAAAATTACAAAATGACAATGAGAAATGGTTAGAAAATCCAATGTTCATGGTTAGTGTTCTCTTACTTTCTACTTCAATTCCTTGTTTTTTTGTTTTTTGCTTGGTTGCATTTTCATCATACTCAGAATTTTGCACATTTCAGTTGTGTTTGTTATTCTGGCATTAACTGTATATATTGTGTGTAAAGTTTGCATTTAGTTTTGATAGCTATGTTATTTATTTCATATGTTAATTATTTAATGAAGTATTTATTTACTGATCCGTCGTCCTGGACTTCATTCATCATCATTCTGGGGCCGGGAGGCCCCATAGTCCTTCTTGCCTAGGGCCACCAGGGGGTCTAGAAACGCCGCTGGCTGCATGTGAGTGATGGTGTCAGGCAGAGGCATTCCAAAGGTCTAGGGTAGCAGGAGACTCAGCAACCCTGATCCAATGGTCAGGCTTCCCATCAGGATGTAAGGCAGTTTAACAGAATAGCTTCCTGAGACACACATGAGAGAGAGAAGGAGAGGGAGTGACAAACAACCTTGTCTACAATGGTGCCATAAAACACTTTCATAAACACCAACCAGCTTTGGAAAAGAAAGCTTGTTCATGCTAATTTCCATTCATTAGAAGACTTGGATCTACGCTGAGTGCTAATCAAGTGGACTCTTTGTATATCCTAAGTGTTGCTTAAGACGGTTTTCCCCATTACGTCTATGAAACACTAAGGTTCTCATTTTCCTGAATCTTTCTTTTATTTTTATTCCGTTATTTTTTTTGTTTTTTGTTTTATTTATTTATGGTTGTCCTATATAAAACGGCTTTGAGTACAAAAAAGTGCTACATTAATCAGATGCATTATTATTAGGGGGCCAAACCTGCAGGGCCACGGAACCGCGTATGTAAGCATAGACCAGCGGTTCCTACGGTGCAAGGAACCCTATTGTAATCGCTCGGATTTTCATTATTATTT
Source organism: Gouania willdenowi (assembly GCF_900634775.1). Lineage (NCBI taxonomy): Eukaryota > Metazoa > Chordata > Actinopteri > Blenniiformes > Gobiesocidae > Gouania > Gouania willdenowi. The sequence continues at coordinate 11,819,362 of NC_041057.1, forward strand.
TTTTACAGGTAAAAGTGGTGCTGCAGGCTAAACCATGCAAGGGATGGGGGTGAGTCCAGGACACTCTGTGTACCTCGGACGCAAAAATTCACATATGTCCGCCAGCAGGTAGAGCTATAACAAAGGTCAACGCGTTTTGGCCTATAACTCCCACACCGTATATGTTGCACATTCAAAAACTTCATATCCACATACTCCCTGAATAGCACTGAATCACCTGGGCTAGGCCACGCCCATTTCCACATAGGTTTTGTTGGCACAAAATCGCGAAAACTGGAAAACCTATTTTTTCGAACTACTCCATGGGGTTTTGTTCAATCAGTGTGAAACTTGGCATCTAAAGTTCAGCGAATAATTTTGTTCGAGCGAAATATGCGCAAATTATTAACGAGTAAAGTTTTCTAGTTAGCTATAAAAACGCGAACTGGTGCATATCTCGGTCAAAATAAATGCTGACACCAAATCTGAAATCCTTGGTTGGCATGTGACTGCGGGGGTATGCGACAAATTTGGATAATGTAGGCCTCTAGGGGGCACTGCATTTATGAGAAATGTATATCTCTTCATATAAGTAGTGCACATCTGTAGATAACTGAATAGTAAGCTCAAGTTAAAGTCCAAAATATTTTCAGGGGAAGAGAAAGAAAACATACTTAAGTAGATGAAGAATGGGGCTGTGCCACTGCACAGTCTGGCTGCCATGGAACAAGCACCGATGGCTGTGTTCCTCAGTACAGTCGGGTAAACCTCGGCTGTGTAGACGTACACAACGTTAGTGAAAACTTTCCTGACATCTCAAGTGTTATGGCCAAAGACACCAAGTCTACAGGGGACAAAAACACAATGTTTAAACCACAATGTAAGATTTAACTAAATGTGTAATTCAACAGAAAAGATTTTGCATCTGGGACGCATCTATCCATTGACTTTGTATGTAATCTGGATGTACGGACATTTTGTGACGCATCCTGTGTGAATGCAGCATTAATGCATGTGTATTTGCTGTCATTTTGTCTATTTTGTTGTTGTTTGTCTGCTTTGTTTTTTATTATTCAGTAAATTTTTCTCTTATTTTGTGTGTTTTTGTTGTCGTTTTATGAGTTTATGAATTGCTGGTAATATTTATTATGATCGTCATTTTTATCTGAAAAATAAGCATTATAAAACCCCATATTTTAATGCTTTCATTTGTTAATTTTCCACACTATCTCTGTCTCTCGAGTACCCTCTGTAGTGCCATTGCGTACCACTTAGGGTACACATGTCCCCATTTGAGAAACACTGTTGGAGCAAGTCTGAATCATTCGCTAACTGCACAGCACCTCCTATATTGCTTTCTGAAAGGTCATGTGACCAGTGGACCCACTTGCTCAGTGTCATGATCAGGGGTTTGTGGATTGTGTGAGAGAAAAATTACCCCGTCTCTCACCTCAGGTGTTTTTTATCAGCTAATTACCTTCCCAACTACTTGAAGTTTGACGCGCCAAGTAATTGGTTCATTGTCTGTGTCTTCAGGTCCTTGAATCCCTGCATTTTTGGTTCTGAGTTAGGTTTAGGGTTCATAGTTTGATCAAACAGGGGACACTGCCCAAAGAAATGTTGTATTTTTACAATGCATTTACAATGAATTTACAATGAATCTCATAAATACAATTGTGAATTGCAGAAAACCTTTTTTTTAAAAAATGATTTCAGACCTTTGTCATGCCAGACAGGAAATGGTAAATCTAAGAGTAAAAGGTTTAAACAAATGGTGGAATACCGAAGAATCTTACTCGTGGGTAAAATCTGTAGAATCAGCAGAAATAATCCTCCCACGAAGAAAGTTGAGAAGAGACTGAGACGCCTTGACCAACAGTGAAACATAACCCATGATAACACATAGGCCGGTATCTCCACCAAACCCGAAAGTAAACAGTTCAAGTATGCGTTTCCATGGAGGTTTATTGCGTTGAGGAAAAGAGCAAAGTATAGGCAATGATTGTAAACCTGTGGGGAAAGTTTAAAAAAAAAAAAAACAGATTTCAAGGTGTTTCTTGGGCATCAAAGTCAGAAGAACGTGCATACTTTTTTCTGAATTATTGTATTTATCAAAGAAAAATGTGTATGCTATAATATTGCATTACAAGCCAATAAATTGCATTTGTTTTATCCTTGGAGGAACAATGACAAACTGTGCAGTTACATAAAACCTGGGCTTGATCTCAGTTGTGGACTTCACAGCACCAGACAGGTAATTATTTGTTGTTAGAGGAAATAGCTGACGTGTGTTCCCCGGCATACATGAGTATCTGCAGGGTCACTGTACTGAATGATAGGGTCAACTGTAACAGCAGGGACCAACCAGACCAGCCACAGCGTGATGGAGATCCAGCGGATGTTTCGAGTACGGAGCAGGTCGCAGATGTTGTGGGGGGTCTTCTTCTGAACCTGAAGTTCTTTCTGCGGGGCGACGGAGCATGTGGAAAAATAAACACAGCAAGAAGACTCATCTGACGGGAAATAATGTCCTTTGACAAAGGGATTAAGTATCAAAGGATACTTGCTGAGTTAACACATGAACGGCTTTACACAATATGTCCTAAAACATGAAGATACGTTTAAAGCACGTAAGCATTCAGTTCATGTTTGTTAAAGTTGTACATACTTATAACAAACTATTGCAGAAGCAATATAGCACAGTGTAATGTAAGGACAGAGGGAGAAACTAACCAAGGCTGAAATGTTAAATGCAATGCTAATGTGTCCTCTTGCACCAGCTGTGTTCATTAACAACAAGCCCCTCCTGCCCCATGCTGACTATCTCTTGCCTCGATAGCACAAAGTACAAGACAAAAAGCGTCTGCACAAAGTACAGGTCACACATGAGAGACAGTGTCCACTGGGATATGGTTCCACAAGCTGAATGTCATGTGCAGTGGAGGGCCAGCTGTGTGCACTAACAGCATGTGGGAAGACACAGATGTTTCACACCTTCATGTATCCTTCCTTCAACCTACATGAAACTCAAGCTCAACATACAAACACAAAACACTTCTACAAATAAAGACTGTTGCTGCCTGGGTCAGCGTATGTTTTGGTCATTTAAAAATCATTTCATTTTCTATTTTTGTTTTCTAAAACCAAAAAAACGGAAATACTGGAGGACAAAAACAAAAAACACTAGTTTTTCATTATGGTGAGACCGGAAATTGTTCTTTTCAAAATAAGAGCACATGTATGAGAACGCTGCTGTTTTTCTGGCGTCAAAATACATGAATTATCTCTATATTTCCCCTGCTGTTAAAAATATCTTTGGAACCGTACTTCAAAATAATTTTTGAAATGGCAAAACAAGGCTCGTATATATATATAAACAGCAGGGAAAATATAGAGATAATTCATCTATTTTGGCATGAGAAAAACAGCAGCATCCTCATATATGTGCTCTTAATTTGAAAGGAACAACTACCAGTCTCACCATAATGAAAACAAACGTTTTTTTGTTTCTGTCATCTGGTATTTGTTTTTTGGTTTTAGAGACAAACAATAAAAATCAACCATTTTTAAATGTTTCTTTATCCCTTCCTGACCCTGATGAAGAAATATGCCTTGAATTTCAAAGCATTGAAAACAATCAAATTACCAATTGCTTTTTGTTTTTTGATTTTGTTTTCTGAACGGAAAATGACCAAATGACCAAAACATACACTGACCCTGCCTGCTTATGTGCATTGCTTCAATGCAAACTTTCAAATTCTTGAGAGGCTGTAAAATGCAAATTGTGTGACTTTAAACTTTCGCTTTATTTTCAATTGAAACATCACTATTTTTAAAATGTTTTGTCCACAAAACAATTTCACTAGAATTAACTGAACCCTTCTTGCATTATGTCAAAATTATGGACAAAATTCATTTTAAAGCGACTCAAATTGTTTTATTGAAGAAGTGTCTCATCATTGTCGACATTTTGATATCAAATATTTTTTTCCGCGTTTAACCGTTTTCATTGGTCGATTCCGAGGGTACTTGAGCCAAAAAAATTGAAAACCACTGCTCTAAACTAATCTGTTTGGCTACCATTGTAAATTAAACCAAAATGTACCAAAACAATACATTTTGAATGCTATCATTGGGCAATTTGACAATTTTGCCTAGAAATTGACAAATTTCAGCAATACAACAGTATTGCTGTGCAAGAAGGCTAAAGTTGCATAAAAATTATTACTGAATCCACATTCCTATTCTTTTTGCATTTCTGATCAGAAGATTTAATGATTTTTAAAAACACATTTTGCCTAATTTTGAAACAAGTCATGTTAAGATAGTGTTGTATTGATTTTCCAATCACTGTTTTTATTGCAGGATCTTTCATGGGCTCATCTTTTTTCCAGTCCCATGACGGAGATACACTCTGAACTCTATTATCACCAAAGAGGTGATTGGAATAGATTATTATCAGAACAAGGTCAGAATGTAAAACACTCATTCTTACTGCATTCTCACTGCTTTGCCTTATTATCACTGGTGAAACTTTACCAGGATCATTGAATCTGATTTAAAACACTCTAAATAACAACACTAGGGGACAAAACACATAAATCTGTTAATAGGAAAAGACTCCAGGATATATAAATCAATCAGTGTCACAATACATTTTTTTTCTCACTGGCCTTTACTTTGAAAGGAGTTTATATCACATTTTTGGGGCAATTTGAGTAAAAATAGCACAACTGAAGAGAAGCTCTGTAAAAGTAATAATGAAGAAATGCAATAACTTTTCAGCAGTAAACAAATATTATCATTTTTGCTGAATTCAAATCAGTCTACACTGCAGTAAAGCATCCCATAGAACAATTTAGGTGTCCAAATTGGACATGTGATTTTTAATAATGTTTTACCAATATCAAAAATTTGCTACCTTTTGCAACTTTTAAAATATTAAATATTTAGACACTGCATGAATGAAAAAAAATATATATCTATTGGAATAATTGTTGTTGCATTCAGTCTGTAAGATCACTCTTTTGTTTTGGAAAAAAAAAATCTGCATCACTAATTTTAGATATTGGACAAAAATGCAACTGTTAAATATTGCAAAGATTAATATTTACTGATAGTGAAAGGTTTTTGTAGATGATGAATCAGAAGCACACACAACATACCTTTAACTACTTCCAATGACATCACAAGCAGACTTTTAGCAATGTGCACTTTTTTATGAGTTCACTGCTCTGCCTGTTGTTTGTGCGCACGTTTTATCGAATCAGCTGTCCCACATATTGTTCAGGTGTAAGCTCAGGACAAGTTGACAGCTTTTACATATCTGTGTCCAGTGCAAATCCTAAATAGGCAAGGCGAATTCATTTGTACAGTACATTTCATACACAAAGCAACTCAATGTGCGACCTCCCCTCCTTCAAATCACGACTCAAAACTCATCTGTTTCGCTCAGCTTTTAATGTTCAAACCACCCACCCACTCACTCACTTCTTCTAATCAATGGTCTTGTTTTTATGCTGTAAAGTGTCTTTGAGTGTCTTGAAAAACGCTTTTAAATAAAAAAATTTATTATTATTATTATTATTATTATTATTATTATTATTATTATTATTATTATTATTATTATTATTATTATTATTAATAATAACACAAAACATTCAACAGCTTAATAATCAATAAAAACATTAAAATCATCAGTAAAAACCTATAAAATCAGAAACAAGCACATTACATCAGCAACAAAATGAGTAAATAGGGAATAATCACAGCAAGGTACTACATAAGGATGAAAAGATTACATTATTCTTATTCTTATTTTTTTTCTTATTATTATTACTATTATTATTACATAATTTCATTCATTCATTTTTTTAACCTTCCTTTTTTTTGGTCTTTGTTTTCTGGTGCCAATCTTCAGCTCTCAAAGGGCACTGGGTGGAGGGGTACACCCTTGACATATTGTCTAAATAAGCTAACGTACGTTTTTTTTTTGGATGGTGGAAGAAAACGAGTACCTGAGGGGTATTTCATTAAAGTGTTATTAAGATAGCCAGGCCTACAGCATCTTTTTTCTATTGGCTACTTATTCATCGTTAAAGCTGCAGCTCATGCCCCCTCACATATCGTGGAGATCACACGCTGTGAGGGTGGGGAAGATCAGGGCCAGCGAGGGAAGGCGTAAAGCAGCGCCAACCCCCAGAGGAGCCCCCAGATGGCGCGTTTCTGTCTGCGGATTTTACCTGCTACATTACCATCCATGTAACAAAGAAGGAGCGCAAGACAGTGCACTAAAGTCTGAATGTGATTTTTCAACAAAATTATAAGTCAATGTTGTTAAGTAATAAAATAATTAATAAACAACAGTATTCATTGTCAGTGTAAACACGTGTCACAGAACCTGGTTAACGTTTGCCTAAAGTTTTGCCTCGACAGTATGGCTTTAAAACAGTTTTGAATGAGTCCTAATGCTTCTTAGCAACATGTAGAGTACAGGCACGTGGACTACTTTAGAGTATTTAAAAGTGCGGAATGTTGTTTAGAAGAAAAAAAACCTAGAGAAGTGCTGGGGCTAGGTGGCCAGACTGGTCACTTCAGAGAAAGGGTTTACTGTAAATAATCCTAAAGACCGATTGAATTATTTCATTGTGTTAACTCATTAACCTATTAGACAAAGGGTGACGTGAAGGGAAAATGTAGCTTTTAAAGAGTTTCCTCACTTTGAGATGTAATGGAACGATATGTCCCACTGAGGGACCTGCAGCTAATGCTGTCCCACAGTGGTACAACCCCACAGTTGTAGTACTGAGCTGAGGACTGCACAGGGGGAGACACCACAGCTCACTTCACACAAGTCCCTCTTTGATCCACATCAGGAACAAGGAGAGTTTTTTTTTTTTTTTTTTACAGAGAATGGGAGACTACGATGAAGACACAGCCTTTCTTGGACCAAGTGGTCCTTACTTTTGGACCACTTTCTTTCTCATAAATCTCATTTTCATCGCAACTGGATTTAATGGACTTTACATTATCTTTGCTGGGGCCACACCGAAGCACCACTGTCTCATTCCGAATGTAAACCTCACAGAGGAGTGGGAAACAGCCATCATTCCATTCAGGATAGTGAACGGTGATAAAGTTCTGAACCAGTGCAGCAGATACAAGCTTGACGTGGTTAAAAGTCTGTCTGCAGAGGGATATATCCCTGGATGGGACATCAACGTTACAAACTTGGAGCAGGAGGGATGTTTAGATGGATGGACCTACAGCAAAGACGTCTACCATAGCACCATAGTCACTGAGGTTTGAGTTGATGTGGATGGTTGAGCTGTTTGTATTTGGATTTTGTTCAGAATGATTCACATATTTTACATCTGTAACAGTGGGATCTTGTTTGCGACAATCAGTGGAAAGTTCCCTTTGCATCCTCAACTCTCTTTATGGGATACCTTATCGGATCCCTAATCTCAGGGCAGCTTTCTGACAGGTAATGTATCTGTCAGATCAGGGTTGGGGTCAATTATAATTGTAATTGCGTTATTGATAATTAATTACAATTATGGTGTAATTGTAATTTTAAAAAATCTGTCATAATCGTAATTAAATTGTAATCGAGTTTAGATAATTGTCAATTATAATTTAAGACCAAACTGGGTAGATATTTGTTTTTAGTGTATTTTACAACTTTTATTAGGTTTTTTATTTCAGGCTCAGTAATTATGATTAATTGTAATTGAAATTAAGCAATTGAGAATGTAATTGTAATTGACTTTCTGAGGATAAAAAATAATTGTAATTTAATTGTAATTGGAAAAAATGCTGGTCACTGTATTCGTAATTGAATTGTAATTAAACATGGGTAATTTAAAATGTTATTGTAACTGAAAAATGTAATTGACCCCAACCCTGGTATTTGTCTTTTTCACTTGAAAATGACAGAAATGTACTTTATCTCTCTGTGTTTGTACTTTTATTAAGAAACATTCATGAGCCTGTTCTATTTGGATTGGAAATGAAGAGCAAACTTACACTTTTTCAGCATCTTTCTTGCACTGAAGTGATTTATTTATTCACTTTTTAATTTATTTAAAGTTTGCAGTTTACAAACATGTACAATTCCAGTTCACAGTCTGAACTGCATTCACTGAAGTGATTGGGTATTCGATCAGTGACCATAACAACAGCACCATCTGTTGTTAAAGCCTCCCCATCACATTTATGGTGTCCTCAGTCAGATTCTGTGTTTTTAGACAAGTAATTAGTTATATTTTGACCTTCAATACTTTTTCTTTTTTCAAAGAATGATCATTGACATGCATTTCTTTTCCACTCAGGTTTGGCAGAAAGACAGTAGTTTTTATTTCCCTTGGATGCCAGTGGGTCTCTATGCTACTTCAGTCGTTTTCTTGGTCATGGCAAATGTTCTGCATCACATTTCTTGGTGTTGGGGCATCTCAGATAGGCATTTACATTTCTGCATTTGTACTTGGTAGGCATCATGAAAAAAAGATTGAAGAATTTGTCTATTGTGATGTCACATTTTAGCATTTTTGTTCTTGATTCTGTCTTAGGAACTGAGTTGTTAAGTAAATCCATGCGCATTCTCTTCACGACTCTTGGGGCCTTTCTTTTCTACTGCATTGGATACATGACTTTACCGTGGATAGCGTATGGAATCAGGGAATGGAGGACCTTGATAGCTGTTTTATCGACAACAAATGTGGTTTACATCCCATTCTGGTGGTACGCTTTCACTATTAGCTGCTGAACAGAATAATCAGTTTGTAGTGAGGCTTTCCCAGCTTTTACCAGCAGCTTTGTGAATCACGCAGGTTCATCCCAGAGTCTCCTCGGTGGCTTATTACTCAGGGAAGGCTGGACGATGCTGAGGTCATTGTAAGAGAGGCAGCGAGGAGAAATAAAGTGGAAGCCCCTTCTGTGATCTTCAAAGAATTTGAGGTTAGAGCACAAACAGTGTGGAAAATCAGCTTTTAGACCCAACAACATATTGATATCTAACACAAGAAGAACTGATAAATGAATACACAAATACACCACTGCCTTTGTTTTCTCCGTATGGAAGAAAAATGAGAAACATGAGCATCTCTTTACTAAAGCTATGGGGGTTTTGTTACATTATCTCAGTTGATTACACAAAAATATTTCTACAAAAAGAAAAATAACACCTCAATAATTCTCCTCATCCCCAGAAAATGCCAACCAGGAAGTACACCATGCTGGATGTGATCAAATCTAAGAACATCCGATGCATCACACTAATGTGTCTGGTTTTGTGGTGAATAACAATCTTTGATATTCTTCTTTTCATGCGAAATTATTTATGGAGCATCTGTAAAAAAGTTCCCCCTGGGATCAATAAAGTACTGATTCTAATTCTGAAAAGTTTTACCACCTTTTTGCATATTTTTTCACATACAAATGTTTCATATTTATGTTACTTACAGGTTTTTTTTTTCTGTTGTTGTCTTTTCAGGATGGCCATAAACATTGGTTATTTCGGCTTGTCCTTGAACACTTCCAACCTGAGCGGAAACCCATTCATGAACTGTTTTTTATCTGCCCTCACTGAAGTCCCAGCATACATAGGTTCTACCTGGCTGTTGAAGAAATGTCAAAGAAGAGGTCTCTTGTCATTCTTCCTCGTTTTGGGAGGAGGAGTTCTTCTCCTCATCCAGTTCATCCCTGATAGTAAGTGGTTCTGTTCTCAAGTTCAACTGACTTCTAAGGTCACAAATGTCAAAAGCTATGAAGTAATTCTTGGAGTTAAATTGGACAGCTTTTCTCAGAAACTGTTTAAGATAGGATAACCAAATTCCGAATGTGGCTTCAGGGTATCAATACCTTCATGGAGTTTGAAAATGAGAAGCGCGCAATGGGACCCGTGTCAAGGGGGCACCAGAGGACCCCCTGGTGCCCCATTTTTCAAATGACTACTCTGTTAGTTCTACTTAGATAGGAATGCAGTTTGGTGTGAATAATCTATCAATGAATATGATGAGACGCTCAGGGCCCTTTTTTTAAAATGAGGGCCCACCTCCCATTTCCGGTCATTTCCAAATTTATGGAAACACAGTTGTGTGATATATAGTTTTAAAGGTAATTCAACATAGATTACGATTATGCCTCGCACAATTGAATTAGTTGTGAGTCAAATATTGCGACAGTTGGTGGTCCCGAATCATTGACACATACCAATATATGAATGGCGCCCACTACTCCGTATGTGCCCTATGTTTTTAAATGACTACTCCTTCATTAATTCTCGTTGAATCGCGCTGTAATTTCACATTGATATTCTCTGAAGGAATGTCAATACCCTCTAGGAGACCTTTTCAAAAGAGGGAGGAAGGGGGCCCTCCCTTTTCCGGTAATTTCTAAATTTATCAGAACATAGTCGTGTGATATATTGTTTAAAAGGCAATTCAACATGGATTACGATTGTATGTTGCACATTTTAATTTGTTTTACTCAGTGGAACCGAGTCATTTCACTGAATTCTCGGTTACGTGGTACGTGCGTCAGAACTTGTTTTTACTCTGTTCGAGGTATTTTCAAAGAGGACAGCTTTTCTTCTAAACCGTTTAAGATAGTTAGTAATTTTCTATACTTGTGTGATAATATTTTCTGATATATACATCAAAGATCTTTAGGAAACGGTTGTGAGTTATAATGAGAGCCAATCTGGCAGGGGACTGTCTTCTTGTTTATTCAGCAATTGTAATCAATGCCCAGTCTTCAAATGGAAAGACAACTGAATGGCAAGGTTGCATTCAATTTAACTTAACAAGCATTTTTATTTTAAAAAAATTAAAATTTCCTGCAGGATCTTCCCTTTAGGTTTCCCTCATATTGTGACCATTTTTTAATATCATCTAGAAAATTATTGTCAAATAAATTGATGAAAATTCTATAATTTTGGAAAAAATTTAGTTTTTTCAGCAATTTCAGATTAAAAATAACTGCCATTGTGTGTTATAAGACTGGAAATACTGAGAGTATGATTGAATTTGTGTATTTGGAGGGGCTGAGATGAACTCCAACTGAATTAGTTGGTAATTTACAAAATGATTCATGTTTTTTGTGTTATTTTTTACTTTCTCCTGGACTCGGATTGTTTGACACGTGCCTCAATGTGTCTAAACCGCATTTCTCAGTACTAGAGTTAATGTCAGTGTTAGTACTAAGTACAGAGTTCATTGCGGGTCAATTCTGACTGTTACAGAATGCTGATTACATCTTTTACAGAGGTGGTTAAAGCCGGTTAATGAGTCAGTATATTTAGAAAGGGGAGATACCCTCCTTAAGGGTTTAGACTAGAGCGTTAACAAAGAGTCCATTCATCAGTATTTTTAAAATTCACACATTTACTTTAATTATGCTATAATCGGAAAAATAATTGTGGCTTTAAAATATGAAATACATTTCTCATATATATCCAAAACACAAGATCTGAAACATTTGTCTTTATTCTGCCGTCAATATTACACTTGATTCTGAATATGATATAAATCAGATGAAGGTAACTGGCCATTCGTGGGCCACACGCGACCCTCAGTCTAATTGTGTTTGGCCCTCCTAGTAAACACACAACATGACTCCAAAAACACACCAAATGACAATTAACTGCACAAAAATAGAAACATACAAAATTACAACCAAAAATATACAAAATTACTTCAAAAATGATGAAAAAAATATATACAATGACAACACAATACAACAAAATACATCCAAAGCACACATACATACACAAAATGGCTCAGAAAAGCATAAAACAACAACACAAACACAAAAATGACAGAAACACATACAGAACATCAATAAAAATAGATAAAATACTTTACAAAATGACAACAAAAACAAACTAAAACCTTTTGTTCTTCCCTGTGTTAATTATCAGATTGGTTATTATTCTCACTGCTGACATGAATGTTCATAATGTGGCCCTTGAATCAGACAATTACATTTTTGTTGTCTTGCTGTAATAAAAGTAGCCCGTCACTGCTCTACACACATTAGCTGTAATGATATTGAAATGCTGCTATTTCTTTTCTTTTGATCCTCTTCAGCTCTTCAGTCTGTTGCTTTAGCACTGGAAATGACTGGGAAGTTTGGTTTCACCATGGCTTTTGGTGTCGTGTACATCTACACAGCGGAGATCTACCCCACTGTACTCAGGAATGTTGGCATGGGAATCTGTTCCTCTGCAGCTCGTATAGGCAGTATCACGGCTCCATACGTCATCTATTTAGGTGCAACACTGCAGCTCTGAGGCACAAAGAAGTGCATGTGAAAGCATCAAAAGCATTGCATCAAACCGACTTCTCATTCTAATGGTGGATTCTCTGTCTTTTTATTCACAGGTTCCTATAATAAGGCCTTGCCTTATATTTTAATGGGAAGTCTCACCATTGCCTCCTCTGTTGTTAACATATTCCTCCCAGAGACTTTAAATAAAGATCTTCCAGAAACAGTGGAACAGATGCAAAAATGTCACAGGTACGTTTTATCATTGTACATAAAACAACAAAAAAGGTTGCTTCTCAAATTTGTGTCTTCGGTTGTAAATATATTAGTGGAGGTTACAGTGGGTATGAAAAGTATTCAGACCCCTTTACTATTTTCACTCTTTGTTTCATTGCAGCCATTTTGCTAAAATCAAAAAAGTTCATTTTATTTCACATTAATGTACACTCAGCACACCATCTTGACAAAACAGAAATGGAGATTTTTTTGCAAATTTATGAAAAAAAAGAAATCTGAAATATCACATGGTCAAAAGTATTCAGACCCTTTGCTGTGACACTCATATTTAACTCACATGATGTCCATTTCTTCTGATCCTCCTTGAGATGATTCTGCTCCTTCATTGGAGTCCATCTGTGTTTAATTAAACTGATTGGACTTGATTAGGAAAGACACACACCTTTCTATATAAGACCTTACAGCTCACAGTGCATGTCAGAGCAAATGAGAATCATGAGGTGTAATGAACTGCCCAAGGAGCTCAGAGACAGAATTGTGGCAAGGCACAGATCTGGCCAAGGTTACAAAAGAACTTCTGCATCACTAAGAGCACAGTGGCCTCCATAATCATTAAATGGAAGAAGTTTAGGACGACCAGAACTCTTCCAAGACTTGGTCATCCAGCCAAACTGAGCAATAGTGGGAGAAGAACCCAAAGATCACTGTGATCTCCTGAAGGACTCCCAGACTCTGCTAAATAAGATTATCTGGTCTGATGAGACCAATATTGAACTTTTTGGTGTTAATTCTCAGCGGTTTGTTTGGAGAAAACCAGGCACTGCTCATCACCTGCCCAATACAATCCCAACAGTGAAACATGGTGGTGGTAGCATCATGCTATGGGGGTGTTTTTCTGCTGCAGGGACAGGACGACTGGTTGCAATTGAAGTAAAGATGAATGCGGCCAAGTACAGAGATATCCTGGAAGAAAACCTCTTCCAGAGTGCTCAGTACCTCAGACTGGGCCGAAGGTTCACCTTCCAACAAGACAATGACCCTAAGCACACAGATAAAATAACAAAGGACTGGCTTCGGAACAACCATTCTTGACTGGCCTAGCCAGAGCCCTGACCTAAACCCAAGTGAGCATCTCTGGATTCTGATAATGGCTGTCCACCAATGTTCACCATTCAACCTGACAGAACTGGAGAGGATCTACAAGGAAGAATGGCAGAGGATCCCCAAACCCACGTGTGAAAAACTTGTATCATTCCTAAGACTCATGGCTGTACAAGCTCAAAAGGGTGTTTCTACTCTATACTGAGCAAAGGGTCTGAATACTTATGACCATGTGATATTTCAGTTTTTCTTTTTTATGAAATTTGCAAAAATTTCTACATTTCTGGTTTTTTCTGTCAAGATGGGTTGCTGAGTGTACATTAATGGGAAATAAAATTTACTTTTTTGATTTTAGCAAATGGCTGCAATGAAAGTGTGAAAAATGTATCGTGGTCTGACTTCTTTCTCTACCCACTGTAAATGTTAAATCACAGTAAAAAGGTTGGTTGAAAATCACTGTATTTATACTATAGAATAGATTTTTGTCTGATAAATCATCCCCCAACATACCAAACACCAAAAATACTCCTATCTCCTTGTGTTTTCATAATTTTAAAGGTTATTGATTAATTGGAAACATTGAATTGAACATTTCCCATTCAAACCTTATGAAACAGTGGACATGGCACTGAGGGTATTATTGACTCCAAGGAGTTATACTGACTCTGAGGAGTAATTCTGACAATGAGGGGTTATACTGAGGATGTTACTGATTCCAAGGGGTTATACATTCATTTTTTTCATTGAGACGTGGAGTTTATCTACTTTTTATTGGTTGTGTAATTTTTTTATTATTTCAAAACCTTGTCTTTTTATTTCAGGTTGTGCCACCAGCCCAAAAACAAGAAATGTGAAGAAAATGGTGCAGTCATGCCTTATGATGCCAAATCAGACATACAGACCATTTCTCATTAGTTTCTTTTAAGGCTGTCCTACATACATAAAAATGTCGTAAAGGTGATCTTTGCAAATCTAGTAAAGAGACATCCTTTTTTTCTTTGGGAATTGGTAGGTTTAGTATCAAAACTGTGGTATTGCTATGTTTAACAAAGTTGTTGAGTTTGTTTTTCTCACAAATGCTGCAAAAATTGACAGTTTTTGTATGACATTGAAATGTGTGATTGTTCGATGTCAATGTGTTGCTCATGCATGTGAAATAAATAATAACAATACTCCAATTAAAGAGTTTGATTTATACAAGGACTAGATTTATTGTAGAGAACAGCAAATATGACAGCTGATCAGGTGTTCCCTGTGAGCTCTCAAAATGTACTTCTAGATCTTTTCTGCTTTTATTTGCAGTTCATAATTGTTGCCAATTGTCTGTTTTGCTTTTGATAATTGAAGTTATTAGATCTCTAACACTAAGAAGTGAAGCCTCGTCTCTGTCTAAAACCCTTCGTGCCTTTTCCCCTCTGAGTGGAGGAGATGTGACCAGAGTACAGAGGAAGATATATGTCCAAACTCAATGGTATACAGTATGTGTTCTCACATGTACCCTAGAGATGTTTATGTGCTTGAAATATTACCTAAGGATGTTTGCTTGGAAGCAGTAATCAGTATCTTGGCAAAACTATTAAAACAGGTGTTTAACCATTAACCTATCACCTCACATTATCACATCATTCCTGAACAACAACTTCTCAAAGTAAGCACTTTTATAACAGAGTTATAGTTGGCCAAATTGCACCTGATTTGTTCTAATTCCTTTGTCTTTCTTATTGATCTCTCAGGCACATTTTCTTTTCAGAGATGCAACAGGCCTGGAGCTCCATAGCTTCACCAAATGTGATCAGGGTTGAACTATGAGTCTGCCGGTCTCTCACTGATTTAAGAGTAAAACGTTTCTGATAACAGCAACAAAATATTTTGGAGTTGCAAAGACCTTGAGTCAATGTTATCAAGTATACTGCAGCTTATGTGATCAGGGCTTAAAGAAGCCACTGACCTAAGAGGAGCAACACTGGGAGAACAGGTCTAAAGCAAATCTAACGTTTAAAACATTAACATATTCTGGTTTAATGATTACAAACATCACAACATACAGTAGAAGAGACGTGCGTGAAAGGTCATTTAATATGTGTCACTTATAGTAAAATATATGTTGTTTTCAAGCCTTTTGTATTCAAGTGCTATATGTGCAACAAGTATAGATAGGCCAACACAGTGCTGTAATGTTATTACATGTTGTATGACTGAGAATATTAATTGACTTTATTGCAGTATTTCTGCTTATTATGTAGAAGATTGCTCTTAGACAATAGTCTCTTGTTCATTAGTAACAGCCCTTGGCTGCTCAGTATGTGACAGTTTTTGAAATTACATAAAATTTGAAGAAGTGTAGTTAGTTGGTAAGTATCTTTATAGTTTACTTGTGCATTTGCTTTACACCTGCACAACTGAAGACAGTCAGAAGATTACACTGACCATAAACTGAAATATAAATGTCTATTACACAAAAATTGTGCATGAAAAGTGACAGAGATAATAATTTAAGAGATAATCTGTGGACATTACAAAATTCTGTATTTGCAAAAATAATTCTATAGTACCTCTGAATGAAGTAAAGTAGTAATTCTGGCATATCATGAAAATCTGAAATTAAAATTAGCCTATACAGTCTAAGTGAGGTGTAGGGACCTTAACATGATAATCGTCAGTGGTTGGGATGATCTTTAAGACTGATTTACCATTCTGGGAATTTATTAACTTTACTTTCCAGGATTCTTGGAAAAATGTTTGCATTATTTACTGTATCACCTGTTGAGTTGAGTTCATTGCAGTGAAACTTTTTTCAAAGCATCTGAAAAGACAAATTTTTAGTGCAGTAAACATATACCAAGCTGACCTGAAAATTAAGGCTAATTTACTTATAACATCATTTGGCATGTTTTGACTTCAATAAAACCTTTCACTCATTACGCATAATCTTCAATGATATCACCCAAACCCAAGGCCTTGCCCAGGTCATCCTGTTTGTTGTGTACTGTATACAAGAAATTCATTCAATTTGTAAATTCAGATTTTATTTCTTCCCTATCCCGACAGAAATAATTTCTCTAACATACTTGGGGGCTCGTTCGAGATACCAACATTTGGCCCATACTTCGGGAGGGACCTGAAACTGCATGGGGAAGCTTTTGAAAGAAAGACATCCAACATCACCAATGAGAAAAGAGGCCGGTGTAGGTGAGACAGTGACGGGATCCTGACGTTTCACAAGGTAAGACTAAACATAAGTTTTTACACTTCAAGACTGTAAATTCGATAAAAATAAAACATATCTCTGTTAGTGTTGGAGAAAAAAACTGAATCAGGGATTTAAGCAAAGGGGGCCTTAGAGGAGTTATGCTTTGACTGTTGTCATTGAGTTGGTAATGATTTTCAGATTGGCTGAACTGCGTACCATGTTAGATACCCTTGTTCTCGCCAACAGTTGAAATAGGCAAAATAACTTGAGTATGTGGGGAAGAGAATTGCACACTTAAGAGTGAGTAATTGTAAGAAAGCTACAGTGTCAAATAACTCTGTGTACACATGAAAGAATAAAATAATAACGAGAAACAAGTATAATCAAAAGGGAGAACCCAGGAAGGAATTTTGTCAAGGCTGATGTTTCTGATAAAACTCAAAAAGATGAAAAATGTATGCATTCTAGAGATCTATATGCATTCAAAGGTAAACTTAAAAAACAAAATCACTTTGTGAATTTTAATTCAGTTTCTTCCTGTTCTTACAGAAATAACTTTTCTAACAAAAGCCAAAGCAATGAGTCTTTTTTACTGCTTGACTGAACTCCCTCCCACTGGAGTAAAGCCAGAATATAAATGAGTGTCCAGCCTCAAAGTTCACGACTATAAATGCATGTCTAGTAGTGAGCAGACTCAAGCAGTGTGCTTAACTTTACAGACATTTAGCCTTTTGCTTTAGTTTCTTGTTCTAGAAAATTGACCTTCAAACATGAACAGGGAAAAAATCAGAGAGTATGACACCATCACCTCTTTTCTTGGATCGTGGGGACCATTCCAAAGACGAGTCTTTCTGGCACTTGCATTGAGCATCTTACCAAATGGATTTATTGGAGTTTACATTGTTTTTGTGGGTGATACTCCACCTCACGAATGCTTTATTCCTGAAAACTATAAAATCAATGAGATGTGGAGAAATGTGACCATACCTGTGGAAACTGTCAATGAAAAGGCACAGCGCAGCTCTTGCTCAAGGCTGAACCTTGATATAGTTAGGAACTACTCTCTCGCTGGCTTTGTCCCAAATGTGGATGTTAATGTGAGTGAAATCCCCTTGGAGAAGTGCTTTGATGGCTGGACATACAGCAAGGACATTTACCAGTCAACTATTGTGACGGAGGTAAGCTATAATTCACAATAAGATGACCACTTTCACTTTCTTTGAATCGTCAACTACGGTGGCTGGGAAGTGTCAGGTGAATGCATTTACAGAAACGAACACGAATGCAAACAGGTCACAACACGAATGCAAACCGGCCACAACGGAAGTGTTTCCGACGGACCGGTATTACAGTCGGACGGGTATTATGATATGATAGCCTGATATGAAAAATATAAGAGTATCCTAATCAACTTTCACTTACTTTCATACGCGTTTCGATGTCTTCTTCTTGTTCTTAACTGTTCTGGTGGGTTAAAAACATCTGCCAGAAACGTGTCCGTCTGTAATACCGGTCCGTCGGAAACACTTCCATTGCGGAAACCCGGTGGCCGGGAAGTGTCAGGTGAATGGATTTAAAGAAATGAACACAAATGCAAAAAGGTCACAACACGAATGCAAAATGGCCACAACGGAAGTGTTTCCGACGAACCGGTATTACAGATGGACACGTTTCTGGCAGATGTTTTTAACCCACCAGAACAGTTAAGAACAAGAAGAAGACATCGAAACGCGTATGAAAGTAAGTGAAAGTTGATTAGGATACTCTTATATTTTTCATATCAGGCTATCAAATCATAATACCCGTCCGTCTGTAATACCGGTCCGTCGGAAACACTTCCGTTGTGGCCGGTTTGCATTCGTGTTGTGACCTGTTTGCATTTGTGTTCGTTTCTGTAAATGCATTCACCTGACACTTCCCAGCCACTGTAGTCAACAGACTACGTTGTGCTCCTCATATGTTAAACAAGACATCCTTACCTAGAACATGAAAGTAATTTAACACACTTTTGGGTTGATTTAACATTAATGATGTTACAAATATTATTACAATCACAGTCACACAGTCATTCACATCTTTGTAAAAACGTCGATAAACGTACAATATTTTTACACAGGAAGAACCGGACTGAAACTACACTGTTGTTGCTCTATGTCAACTAGATTAGCCATGGCGCTATGGTAAATGGTAAATGGACTTGATTTATATAGCCCTTTATCACCACACTGAAGCAGTCTCAAAGCGCTTTACATATCAGCTCATTCACCCAATCACTCTCACATTCACACACCAGTGGGACAGGACTGTCATGCAAGGCGCTAGTCGACCACTGGGAGCAACTTAGGGTTGCTTCGACACATAGTCAGGTACTGGGATCTAACCCCCAACCTCTCGATCAGAAGACGACCCACTACCACGGTCGCTATGTCTCACTCTAGAAGAGTATAGTATTATAAATGCTATAAATACTGTAAGTAGTTTGCCAAAGAGAAAAGACACTTACGCACAGTGTTATTTCTGTTGACTAAAAATCTTTGTCATTGTTTTCGTCCATTTTTTTAGGTGACAATAAAGAGACTATGACTCATTTAAAAAACACGTGAACAAAAACTGTATCAAACTATATTGATATTTTTGTTAACTAATGAAAGCAAAATTAAAACGTTCACACGTCACTCTAGCAATTTATTGTGTTTTATTGTCTATTTCTAGTGGGACTTGGTGTGCGACGATGCTTACAAATTACCACTGACCACTTCTATTCATTACGTCGGTGTGCTGCTGGGAGCTCTGATCTCAGGCCAAATGTCAGACAGGTTGGTATCAGTCTTTTTGAAACTTGTCTACAACTTTTTTTTAAAGTGCTAAACTGAGTTTGTTGCACTTGCACAGGTATGGGAGAAGGCCGGCACTCTTCTTTATGATGGTCATTCAGGTTGTGGCACTCACAGCACAGATCTTCTCTCCAAGCTGGGAGATCTTCACTGCCATTTATTTCTTTGTTGGTGCTGGTGGATTCTCCAACTACATCATTGCATTTGTGCTGGGTATGTTTGTAAGGGAAGAAATACGTGTTTCAGAGAGTTAGTGTGGGAGAGATTCCTTTTTTAAAAAGGTTGTGTGGTCATAAAGTTTTCTCACCACCTACAGGTGCAGAGATTTTAAGCCCGAAAACCAGAGTTGTGTTTTGCTCAATGGGTGTTTTCATGAGCTCAGCCATTGGATACATGGCAATGCCAGCAGTGGCTTACTTCCTCCGTGAGTGGTGGACGTTGCTCATTGCTATGGCTGCTTCTGGCATCATTTACATCCCTTTGTGGTGGTAAGAACATCAGAATGTTTTTCTGTTAAAATATTGAACTTTGAACTATGTATTCTTAATTTGTGGGTCACAACCCAAAAGTTGTCAGTGGTGTACTGACATTTGCCTGGATATAAACAAAGGAGCTTTTATTTTGAAGTAAATTTGTTTTTAATAACACAGCCTGTCATATCAAACTCTAACACTAGGGGGCCTAAGATACGAAGCGAGATTACCTCCTATTGCGCTAACTTCCTGGATTTAATCAGTGTGCACTGGATTACGAAGCTCGCTAATGATTTACGGTGCAAATCACAATGGTAACTTAGACTGAACGACTAGCCTGGTCGGAGGCTAGGATCTTAGCGAGTGCTAAAGTTGATGTAAAGGTGTAAAGGTGATGTGTGATGTGTGGATCTGACAGCTGACAGGAGAGAGAATATTTAGACATCGATGCAATCATTTCATTTACCGATGATGACATCCTTTAGGAAAGATATAGATTTATATCTGATGGACTGAGTCAGTTGATCAAGCCTGTGTCTTTGCATGCGCAGACGGGTGAAGTCATTAATTAATTAATTCATTCATTCCTACGCTATAGTGAGGCTGACCGTATCAGCAGGAACATACTACAGACTGTGAAACAATGTGCTCTCACCCCAGTGTGTGTGATAAATAGGTCTACTGTAATAGAAAAACATGTGTGCTGCAATAAAGGGAAACTGATCGCTCTGTCCGTTTATCATCCAATGGATTAATATCATGAACAATCTCACGCTTTTACGCATTAACAGTGTCAGCAGCTTCCTGTCTGGGTTCTGTCATTCCTGCCTTTTCTGTAACAACAGTGTTGTTTTTGGTCTGAATTATGGATTTTAATTATTCATAATTTTAAACACCGAACCTGGTTAGGACCAAATTATGAAATGAATCAGATCTGAGCGAGTATAAAAGTGCCGCCTCCTGCTGTGCGCTGCGCTAACATTGTTGCTCTTCGCTGTCATCATAGATTAAAATAAATGTATTTATTTAAGATCATAAGCTGTTCATCTATTGTAAAGATGGTGCCAGGTTCTCTATTGATTGGTCAGACGCTGCAATCTCCACCCCTTTTATGGGAACGCGCATATACCGAGGCTGAAAACACATGGCTTAAATTAGCATCGTAAGACAGCTTCTCTCTGACAGGGAATGTTTGGTTAGTTGAAGCCCGCTAATGGAGATTAATCCAGGATATAATTATCTAGATTCGTAGCGTACACCCAAAAGGACAGTACTTTTGTGTGCTTTTTTTTCTGATTAACAAAATAAAACAAATTTCATTTTTATGGAAACATGAAAATGACAATAACAAACCTTGAACCCTAAATGATTGAAAAATAAATATGATACAGAAATGTCAGATGTGTGTATTCTGTCTTGTTGAAAAGCTTTCATTTATTATGAATTTGTGGTTAAAAACAACTGTTTTACACACTGAATTGTTGTGTAAAACTATTCATTTAAAAAATTTGAATGCATTTTTTAGTACAAAGTTTTGATTTTACAACCAAATAAAAGCAGATGTGACTAAATTGTATAACCTCATCCTACAGGTTGGTCCCAGAGTCTCCTCGCTGGCTCTTTAGTCAGGGCAGGGTGATGGAGGCTGAGGTGATTCTGAGAAAAGCTGCAAAAATGAACAAAGTCGAAGCTCCGCCGGCCATTTTTACTAAAGGTGAAGTAAGTAAATAAGCAGTTGAAGCAATTTGTTTTTATTCCAACACTGATATAATGTGAATGCTAAGATGTCCAACTATTAAAGAAAAACATGCATTGATCTACTACATTGTGCACACATAACCTTTCAGGCTTCAGGGTGTCAATAAAATAAAATTTATCCTAGGTTGAAGATGCAATGGCCATGAAAGAGAAGAAATACAGCATCCTAGACATCCTTAAAGACTGCAATATTTTCTCCATAACTATAGTGTGTTCCCTTCTGTGGTACGTCTATATTGTGAAAATTTACTCACTTCAAATCCAGTTCACCTGGTAGTTTTTTCAGCTGTATTTCTGATTGTAGACCCTCTGTTCTCAACATCTCTACAGGTTTATCATCACCATTAGTTACTACGCTTTAATCCTCAACACGTCGAACTTGCACGGAGACCCTTATCTGAACTGCTTCCTGTCGGCCATAACTGAGGTTCCTGCTTACATCATTGCCATGTTATTGCTCCAGTACTGTTCCAGGCACATCTGCCAGTCCTCCACACTCACACTTGGAGGACTGATGATATTCTGCGTGAACCTTATTCCAATAGGTAATGCTTTGGGATTAGGCTTGCAAAAGGGCAGAAAATGTATTGTAAATATCTGCAGGAATTTTAGCTCTTGAATTTTAAGAGTATTCAAAATATCAACTTTTTCTGGGATTTGGAATTGGAATTAACCTGATATTTAACCTGATTTAAATAATTATCATATCCAAACATAAATATAAATATTAGCATCCATTTGAAAATAATAGAATTTAAAAAAACATGGGCATTAATAGGAGAAATGTACCTTTATACATTCTGTATAAAGGAATCTCTACTTAGGGCACACATATCTTATTTTTTTATTCATTTAATGAGGCAGTCTGTAATATTCCATCCTGTCTCTCCTATTAGGCTTACCTGGTGTTGCTGTATTTCTTGAGATGTTGGGAAAGTTTGGTATCACGTCAGCTTTCTGCGTGGTGTACGCGGTGACATCCGAACTTTTTCCCACTGTCATAAGGAACTCAGCAATGGGATGTTGCTCAATGTCAGCTCGTATAGGAACCATTATCTCCCCATTCATTATTTACTTGGGTAAGTATGTTTTATAACCAGTAAAATGTTCATTCCCTGTCAAATAAACATAAATATTTTTGCTTATTTTTGTTTTAAATATACTGATTTTGCAACAAAATCCATATTATAAACCTTGAAATTATGAAATTTTTGTATTTCTTCAAACAGGAAGATATTACAAGGCACTCCCATACATATTCATGGGGTCATTGGCCATTTGTGGAGCCATTCTATGTTTTTTGCTGCCAGAAACATTTCGGAAACCTTTACCAGAGACCATTTCACAGATGCAACAGTCATGCTGGTGAGTTTAAATCTCCTATAGCTATGAACCTTTTCAGACTGTTCTAAACAGAAAAGACACATTTAGAAACTGCACCTTGAAGCTGCAGCTGATAGAGAAAATTGATCATGCTTTACTAACTTGTGTTTCAACAGGTTTCGAAGAAAAACAGAGAAGAAAGTTGAGGAGCCAAAATTGGAATTGCCTAGTAAAATGACAAAGTTGTAGTTTTAAGGGTCTGTTTTTTAATTGTATTTAATTTTTTAGTGGAGTGCATGTTCTTGAACAACATTGTCACAAAATAAACAATAGGCCTATAAGACTTATCAAAGTTGCAATTTGTGTAGATTAGTTTATTTTGATTACATTGTTTTTATTAGGTTGTTAAAGTAATGTGTGGTGCGATATGCAGCTCAATATCCCTGCCTATGAAAACTTAGCAACATTGTCTTCCTAAACCTGCTGAATCCTGCTCTTTCCTGTGAGTTTCTTCATACACGCCTGTCTTAAATTACTGCATTCAGTCTGCATAAAACGCATTTTTTACTTTAGTCAGTCAGTTCTACATCAGAGGTGTGATTTCAGTTGGAAACTCTCCAAGATCTGTAACCGCACTGACTGTTTGTGAATCTCCACATAGCCTTTTATTTGAGTGGAAAGTTAGACAAAAACACAAAATTAAAGTGTATCAAGTACAGTGTAATGGATAATTGGCTGCTATTGAACCCTCTTGTCTAATTACTTAAAGCTGCAGTATGTTGAATTGTGAGACTTGTATGGAATCAACCATGCTCCCCCCTCCTCTCACTGTTTTGAATTCACTGCATAGGTGGAGTTTGAGATTCTTGCCGGTGAGACCAAAGAAAAAATAGAATTAGATATATTGGGTGTAACATATACAATAATGCAAAAATGATTAGTAACATAATTGATGATGTTGACGACTACTAAAATATTTGTATATTATGTACATTATAATAAGAATTGAATGAATTTGGGAAAACTGTCATTAAAACTTTTGACCACTAGAGTGGGCGCCAATGATTCACCGGTATCCTCATGAACGCGCACAACTGTGGAGATCTTTGCAACTATTTTGTCAATAGAGACCAGTGACAAATGTTGAGACTTTACCTTGTGTTATTGGAGAGATTTCTGACATGAATGCATGTATCGTAAGCCCCTCCTCTGCCACAGAGCAGACCCACACCACTCCACACCCCGACTGCAAATTAAATGTGCACGTTATCTCCACTATGGAAATGCTTTTTCTGTTTAATGTTTTTGTTAATGTGCACAGGAACATTGTATCTCAATTGTACAATACAAGTGAAAGTAAGCACACTGTTTCATTTCGTTTTTCTTTTTCTTTTAAACATAAGTAAAAAATAAAAAATAAATAAAAAAAAAACACAAAGAAAGAAAGAAAGAAGGGGGGGGGGGGGTTACGCTTCCTCAAAAAAGTTAAGAAATTGCCACTTTTGAAAGAATTTGTCAGTCATACCTTTCTTGGAATATCTAATCTTTTCAACTTTCAGAAAAGACATGACCTCATTTATCCATTGAGTGCTGGATGGGGAACTTGTTGACTTCCAATGTATGAGGAGATGCCGTCTGGCAATAAGAGATGTGAATGCTAAGATCTGCAGGTGAAGAGCTGAACAGTTGGAGTAGTTCTCGGGAATACCGAAAATAGCCACATGAGAAGAAACATCAACGTTTTTTGAAAGCACTTTAGACATGGCATTAAAATAGATTTGCCAAAATGTATATAAAGTTGGACAGGAGAAAAACATATGAACAAGATCACAGGGCGATCCACCACACCTATCACAAATGTCTATGGTAGTTGGAAAAATTCGAGCAAGCCTTGCTTTTGAGTAATGACACCTGAACAAAACCTTAATCTCGATCAGTGTCAAACGAGCACAGATGGTTGTCTTATGAATAAGTTTCAACGCAGAGTCCCACCAGCATTGGTTAAAGACCACGCCTAGTTCATTCTCCCAGGCTTCTTTTGTTTTTGTGGTTAAATAATTATCATATGATTGAATATTGTTATATATTTTAGAGATGATTGACTTTTGTGAGGGGGTTAATCGTAAAAGTTCAGTCCCAGGCTGCTCAGGAGGAAGGTAAGGAAAACCAGGGAATAGTGCTTTGGCACAATTTCTCACCTGGAAATATCTAAATAGATGAGTGGGCGGTAGATTAAAGTCAAGCGAAAGATCTGTAAAAGAGCAAAAAACCCCGTCTTTGTAGAAATCCGTTTTCTTTGTTTTATTGAAATATGTTTTTGCCTTTTTGGTATGGCCAGATAATGATTATTTATATACTGTAAGTTAAAGTCATTGTAATACATTGTGTCAACAAAAAAAAATTCCAAAGTAAGAAAAGGGTATTTTCAGTGCTTCTGTTTTGCATTTTGAAAAATATTTTTCACATAAAAAACATAGTTGTGTACTTTCGTCTGTTGTGATGCAGAAAATGTATGGAAGTCATTGTGAACAACCAATAAAAATGTATTTTAAGGTTGTGTTTTTGTTTTTTTTGTTTTTACTTTTATTGATTGTTTCTTGCAATATCTATACCCAAAAAAGAATTATTTGACCTGTCATTAAAAATCAAGTTTTACATGATGATTTGCAGAAATTACAAATATTTTACTTACACAAATCAGAGCAGTCTGATCATTTAACTCCTTTCAGAAATCACAAGTTATATAAATTGCATTATGTTCAGGATTGAAATTAGCCTAAATAACCATAATTAAAAATTGTAATCAATAAGTAATCATGTTTTTTTTTTATTATTATTGTTTAACACTAATACATATAGACTCTAATAAAAATAGATTAAATAATATAATTAAAAAAATTATTGCTCTAAGATTTGCATTAATTTTTTCAAAATAAAGGGTTTTTATTTTGTACTAAAATGAAGCAACAGCAACAATTCAACCTTTACAAAATTCAGTAAATCTACTGGTTATACTGGAAAATTAATCTGATTTAGTTAAGGGCAAATCAAGACTGTATCAGTGTCTGTAAATACAAGTAAGCCATAGTATTTTTACATCATAGCAAACACATAAAACATTAAATAACAGTAATGCATTTGAAGCACATCTTAAATTCATCTTCAGTAATAAGCTTTTGTTTTGCTTCTTTCTTCCTCTTTTTGGTTTAAGTAACATTTTAAAGTTGAAAGTTCACTGCTGGCTCGTTGACTGACACCTCCTGTTATGCCGGTTATATATTTTACAATAATGATCACACAGAACACATGGTCAGCAAAAAGCTGTGATGAACCAAAGATGAGATAAGAGTTCCTCTCATAAGCAGTCATTTAACACAACAATACACACACTTCTCACTGCTATGTTACATATAAAGTTAAGGCACTGATAATTGTAACATAAATATTACTATATAAAAATATTTGACAGTCATTGTTAAGCCAGAGTACATGGAGATATACTCAAGGTTGTGGGAGAACATGCAAACGCCACAAACAGGACTTTATGCTGTAAAAGTGATCATAAACACAACTGCACTGTGCACGCTGCCACTATTTATTTATTTATTCTATTGTTTTAATTACCAGAGAGTGTAGTTGAGAACAAATTCCATGGAAACTATTCCAAGCCCTCAAAACAAAAATCTAAATAAAGCCAATTTGCTTCATATGCACAATATATACCAAGCCCATCTGAAGTGGTTGCACACCATGCTACAGTTGATGTTGCCTATGTTGAGATGAGCTCAAGGAAAATGAATAACTAGTGCAACAACCCACAAAAATGGGAGTGGTAGCTAAACAATGTGTAGTAATTCATAATAAATAAGACTTGACTGGCAAACTATTGCATTTTAAATATTGAAAGCACTAAATAAAATATACTGAAAGTTGTATCATTGCACGTAATAAACTGGCAGGATATCAGCACGACCTAAACTTGTCCACAGATGTAGATTTTCATCAATGTCAGACATTCATCTCAGCACCTGGAGAGTCAACAGTCACTGGTTTCTAACTAAGTTGACTTACAAAGTAAGGCAGGGTTTATTTTAGTGTCCCATTATATTTAGATTTCACAGAGATGCCTTTGAAGCTGGTTTTACGAGTATATTAGGAGACCAGATCCATATCTATTTTCATACTATATATTTATTTGCATCTTGCAATCTACATTTTTAGGCAGGGTTACCGGACTCAAAACGCCTCTCACTTGTTGTTGTTGTTGTTGTTGTTGTTGTGTACACTAGTTAAAATCTCAGCTCCCTGAGGGAGCTGAGCCAAAAAGCGAAGCTCTCTATTTACAGGTCGGTCTACGTTCCAACCCTCACCTATGGTCATGAACTTTGGGTCATGACCGAAAGAACAAGATCACGGGTACAAGCGGCCGAAATTAGTTTCCTCCGTAGGGTGGCTGGGCTCTCCCTTAGAGATAGGGTGAGACGCTCAGTCATTCGGGAGGGGCTCAAAGTAGAGTCGCTGCTCCTCCGCATCGAGAAGAGCCAGATGAGGTGGCTCGGGCACCTAATTAGGGTGCCCTCTGAACGCCTCCCTAGTGAGGCGTTCAGGGCCCCGGGGAAGACCCAGGACACGCTGGAGAGACTATGTCTCTCGGCTGGCCTGGGAACGTCTCGGGGTCCCCCCGGAAAAGCTGGAGGAAGTGGCCGGGGAGAGGGAAGTCTGGGCCTCCCTACTGAGGATGCTGCCCCCGCGACCCGGAAACGGCTAAGCGGGAGAAGATGGATGGATGGATGGATGGGGTTAAAATCTCTACTCCTCTGTTATTCATGAACAGATCGGGCTGAAATCTGGTAGCTATAATCTATGGATGTGTACTCGTAGACGCTCGGAGCCCGATTTTTAATTTGGGGCCCCAAAAGAAGAAGAAAAACAAAAGTTGATTTCTCATTTATTTGACTCAAATATTATGACGGTTGGTGGTACCGAATCATTGGCACATACCAATATATAAATGGGGCCCATTACCCCGTACGTTTTTTCAAATGACTACTCCTCCGTTAGTTCTCATTAGATCAGAATGCAGTTTGGTATGAATACTCTATGAATGAATATGATGAGACGCTCTAAGCCCTTTTTTTGAAATTGAGCCCATTTCTGATCATTTTCAAATTATGGGAACATAGTCGTGTGATATATTGTTTCAAAGGTAATTCAACTTAGATTACGATTTTCCCTCATGGCACAATTCAATGAGGGGCTCGGGGACCCACCCCCCTTTTTTGGCAATTTCCATTAAAGTCGTTTTCTCATTTATTTGTGAGTCAAATATTGCGACAGTAGGTGGTATCTAATCATTGACACATGCCAATATATGAATGGGGCCCATTACTCCATATGCACTACGGGGGCGCATATCTAACATAGTTAGATTCTAACCTTCAAAGCAAGATGAAAGCAGAGATCATATTTTCCAGGCCAGTCTCACACTAAACGTGATATACAATTTTATTCCTTAAGCCACTTAAACCGTACTTTACAGTATTCTAAGGGTTTCGTGTGAATACAAAGCTAATGACAGTGTAGAAAATACATTTCATTGTTTCTTGTTAATCCATGGAACAGAGCCAGTACGAAGAAAGAGTTTCTGCCAAGACATGTCTCAGTTTCTGGGAAAGAAATGGGGAGGGGGAGAAAACATGTGCTCATAAAATTCCTGTAGGCTCTCTTTTTGTCCGTTTTGGAAGGAATAAGGAGGACAAATGGAGATATTCATTGTTCCTGTGGTTAAAAAGTGTACCGTGGACATGACAGAAAGTGTAAAACTGAACAAAAGTTTCAGAAAAAAGGCTCTTAAAGAATGAAGGGTAACTTTTTTATCTCATTGACAGTGTTTATCATTGTTTTACACTCCTGAAGATCATTAACCTTCCTTTCAATGATTCTTGGAAAGACAGTTTTCAAAAGAAACTGCCCCAATTTACCTTTATTTAAAGCAACTAAACATGCACATTTACACATCTTTATTGTGTTTGGTGCAGCAAACTTTAAGATTATACAATATGAATTACTTAACTGCTTAGCTGTAACAACACTCTTTCAGGGGAGGAATGCTTGGCTATAATAAAAAGTGAACTTGGAACCAGCATTCATGAGAGTTTATATCCTCAAACTGTGGGACATCACCCCCTGCAGTGCAGTGCAGGGTCGAGGACACCACCAACCCCTTTTTAAAGACGAGGCGTGACAGAAAATGTTTGACAACCCCTGCTATAAATGTCATGGCAGCTGAGCAGACTGAAGCAGTGTGCTAGTACAGAAGACAACATTTACCCTTTATTTGTTTGTTTTTTCTTTTATATTAGGAAGTAGCAATAGGCATTTTAAAGCTATAATGAGTGAAGGAAAAGTCAGAGACTACGATTCCATCACCTCTTTTCTTGGATCTTGGGGACCCTTCCAACGACGAGTCTTTCTGGCACTTGCTGTCAGCATCTTACCAAATGGATTTGTTGGAATTTACATCGTTTTTGTGGGTGATACTCCACCTCACCAATGCTTTATTCCTGAAAACCACCAAATCAGTGAGATGTGGAGGAATGTGACCATACCTGTGGAAACTGTCAATCAAAAGGTACAACGCAGCTCTTGCTCCAGGCTGAACTTGGAAATAGTTAGGAACTACTCTCTAACTGGTTTTGTCCCACATTTGGATGTGAATGTAAGTGAAATCCCTTTGGAGAAGTGCTTGGATGGCTGGACATACAGCAAGGACATTTACCAGTCAACTATTGTAACGGAGGTAAGCTATACTTTGCAATCCAGATAATAAAATGCTCAGTTTGTACTTTCATTACACAAACACACACTTTGAATAACACTAAGACAGTAATAATAGCAATAACATTAAATAGAACATGAAGGGCAAAATCATTAGGTAATAGTCTTGCTCAGGACAGGCTTCTGTGCACCAAACTACAGTAGATGCTCAGTTACACATTAACAGCAGGAGATTGTGGGGGCCATGGTTAATGTTACCAAGCATTCACAGCTTCTTCTTGGCTCTGTAATCCGGTACTGCTACTGTATCTTTAAATGAATGTTTGCATTGACAGGAGACTCCTGTGAGATAAACCATTTGGCTTTACATTACAGTTAGTTTAATTGCGTTTTACTTTTAATTTTAATAGCAAGAGCATTTTGCAAGAGTGTCCGTCCTCCAGTGAAGTGTCAACACTAGTCCCAAACAGTAAAAAGAGATTTTTTTTTTATTAAAATAATGAAAGATTTTGTTTGTTTTCCAGTGGGACTTGGTGTGCGATGATGCCTACAAGTTACCACTAACCACCTCGATACATTACGTGGGTGTGCTGGTGGGAGCTCTGATCTCAGGACAAATGTCGGACAGGTCTGTATTGTAAAGGACTTTTATTTATAAACTTATTCTACTACTGTGATGAAAGTGTTTCACTGAGTTTGTCGCACAGGTACGGGAGGAGGCCCGCGCTCTTCATCATGATGTCTCTTCAGGCCGTGGCGTCCACTGCACAGATCTTCTCTCCAAGCTGGGAGGTCTTCACTGCCATTTATTTCTTCATTGGTGCTGGTGGATTCTCCAACCTTACTGTTGCGTTTGTCCTGGGTAGGTTTTTAAACCAAGGAACTGAGTGGAGCCTGTCACTAAATGTTTACATTCATGTAACATACTTCTTTCCGATCGTAGTATTTTCTAAATCTTTGACGTTCACCTACAGGTGCAGAGATTTTAAGCCCAAAAACCCGAGTGGTATTCTGCTCCGTGGGTGTTTTTATGAGCTCAGCCTTGGGATACATGGCAATGCCAGCAGTGGCGTACTTTCTCCGTGAGTGGTGGACGTTGCTGATCCCCATGGCTGCCTGCAGCCTTATTTATGTCCCTTTGTGGTGGTAAGTATGTTGCCTTCAGTCAATTTTTTAAACTGGTGAACTATTATCACGTGATTCCTCGTTTTACAAAACAATTATTTACAATTGCAAATAAAACATGGAAATTGTAGCTGCTGTGCAGCAAGAGTCGGGGGGCGCCGGCAATTTTAGGCAAAACAGGACCGCTGTTGACTTGTAATGGCAAACTGTCAAAATGCAGTTATTAAGACATGAAATCATGAAATGACATGAAATGTTTTTGAGACTGTCAATCAAAGTGAATGCACGGAAACAAGGCCGCGCATCACAACAGAAAACAGGTAAATATGATTTTGGCTCTTACCTGACCCATAGACCTATATCAATGTGACCCGATGCGACCTGGTTTTGTTCTGCGATGTGCATGCAGAAAAGTAGAGGCGTGGCTTCTGGTAGATTGCAGAGGCAAGGGGAGGAAGTGGAGCTGTTGAGGGCGGGACATTGAGACGTCCTCAATTAACTCCGGATAGCGGCTTTAACTTTGCATGAGACCGAAATTGAAAATGCTGTAGAAAATTCAGTTATTCAGATATTTTCTAAACATTATCTGCAATGACTCCAACATTTTGTAACCGTTTTGAATAAACATTAAAAATGTATTTAGCTGGATTTTGCAAATATGTTTTTTACATTGCTGTTTATAGTCGAATATTTGATGCACCCTTGGCTTAATGCTTTTTAAATCAAGAATCTGTGTAGATGGTTTGTGTAACACAGTCTGAAGATGGCAAATTTGGTGAGAGTAGATAGGTTTAATATGTTTTATAATTCATAATTTGCAATAGGTTTAAATGTAGAATAGTTTCTTCAGTATTGGGGCCACATTTTGGGGTAAGTTACACATCTGTAGCACATTGAATTGATTTGTTGTGAATTTTCAAAATGCTGAACTTTAGAGGTTTGCTGTAGCACCACCAATCTGGCATGGGACTGGACCTTTGTAAGTAGGTTTTCCTCAGAAGAAGAAGAAGAAAAAGAAAATATCCAGGATAACAATTGGTACGTTATTATGTGTTATATTGTGTGTTTGTTCAGGTTGGTTCCAGAGTCTCCTCGCTGGCTCTTTACTCAGGGCAGGGTGATGGAGGCTGAGGTGATTCTGAGAAAAGCTGCAAAGATTAACAAAGTCGAAGCTCCGCTGACTCTTTTTACTCAAGCTGAAGTAAGTAAACAAGCATCTCATGTAACTGTGTGTTAGTTGCAACATATCTATACTTATTTTTTAACTGTATTGCTCCAAAATGCCTTTCACAGACACATTACGTCTTTGAACCCATACAAGAACATTATCTCTGGAATTCACAAACTGTAAAAAGAGGATTTTGTTTCATACCCACTGTGACAGCATGATGTGTGCAAGTTTGACCGGCTCTGCAACTTTATGAAGGAACTTTTTCTTTTTCTTGCTGACAGGTTGAAGATGCAATGGCTATGAAGGAGAATAAATACAACATCCTTGTAATTCTAAAAGACTGCAATATTTTCTACATAACATTTATTTGTTCACTTCTGTGGTACGTCTATATCAGTGTTTCTCAAATGGAGGTATGTGTTACCAGAAATGATAGAAACTATAGAAATAAATCTATTCAGGAGCCATTAAATCAGTATTTTTTTTAAACCTTAGGGTCGGGACCCCATGTCTGGTCACCTGGAGTTTAAATGGGGTCATCTGAACTTTCCAAAAAAATCTAAAGATTTAAAAAAAATAATTCATAATTAATCTTTTGGAAAAAAAATAGTAATAATAAAACAAGACACAATATTAAACAACTGTATTTCTATACTTTGACTTTGTGAAATATAAATGTTGTTAAACTAAAATGCAATTAAAAAAAAAGAAAATTAATGAATCTGAGCTCAAACATCTTGGGAAAAAATGCCTTTGGGGTCGCTAGAAATTCTTGATATCAAAATGGGGTCACAATCCAAAAAATGTTGGGAACCACTGCACTAAATATTGTTTCTTTCCACTTGTTTACAAAATGAGATTCTTTAAAATGTGTGTTGTCACTCCATCGATATGTTCTAAAGTTGTTTTTAAATAGTTTTCTAAGCAAAATGTAGCAGTTGGACAAAGGGGGGACTTGGATTCAGAAAGGGGTACTTGAGCCAAAAAGGTTTGAGATCCACTATTCTATTTTGTTGTATATTCAACACTCATGTCTACATAATAGCAAACTGATTGTTTGAATAGATGTTACATTAGTTGCTGTTTTTTTTTCTGATCATTGATGTTTCTGTTCCCACTGTCCTTGCAGGTTTATCGTCACCATTAGTTACTACGCTTTGATCCTCAACACTTCAAACTTGAATGGAGACCCTTATCTAAACTGTTTCCTGTCGGCAGTGACTGAGGTTCCTGCGTACGTCATTGCCATGTTAATGCTCCAGTACTGCTCCAGGCACATCTGCCAGTCCTCCACGCTCACACTCGGAGGCGTCGTGATCTTCTGCGTGAACCTTATTCCAATAGGTAATGCACAAAAAGCCTTCACGGAAAGGGTGGTGGTTATTCTGTCATGATGACACAATTAGAAAGGAGGGCCTCTGATTTTCTGTGATCGCGGGAAACAAGACGGAAAAAGCAATCTGCCCCATTTCTTTTTTTGTCCCTTTGTTTAAAATCGAGCACCAACATGACACGGAAAAGCCTCACATGCATGTTTTGGGACAATATCACAAACTTAGAAGCAATTTTTCACAGAAAAACGTCTGATTGAATGCCTTGACCAGGGGTGACAAACTTGTTTTAGGTCAGGGGCCAAATACGGACCAGTTTAATCTCAAGTGGGCCACAGATTTTATTGTGGTAAAATGAGCAATTTCCACATTATTGTGCCACAGTTTGCACTTCTACGTATACATAATATACAAAATATGTAACTGACCATATCCAAGTACTAAGTGACCAATATCAGTCCCAACAGGATCTTCACTTTAAATTTCCTAGATTTTGTGAACAATTTCTATTTAATTAAGGGAAATATTGTGTAATGATTTGACGAACATTGAAGGATTTTGTAAGAATTTGGGTTTTTTTCAGCTGTTTAACATTAAAAATGAGTGGAATCTTGCGATATAAGCATCAGAAAAAATGGGTAAATGAGTATACCTGAAATGGAATTAGGGAAATTTTACAAAGTAAAATCGGACACCCTATTTTTTATAATACATAGAATGCAACCAAAAAAGCTTCGTGGCCAAAGAATGTAGCTCGAATGTAGCAATAACCCACGTTGGATGTTTATGTCAGCGACTAACGTGAAGAAAGTCTGGAACTCATCATCACGGAGTAAATTTTCTGTCCTTCTACTGTTCCGGGGAGATTGGGATCAAGTAATACCAAAGCTTCGCGCTTCAAATAACGTCAGCAGGCGATAACGTGCACACTAATCATCGGTGCATTTCGGCCTCACTTGGTCCCAGCTTGACCTTTGCACCGGCCGGCAACTCAGTGTTGAAAATCAAACTTTAAAGTAGCCTCTCGTGCCCATAAGAGCCCAATTATAGAGAAAAAACAGTGCACTGGAGAGTCTTATCTACAGTTTGTACTTCTTTTCTCCTACGCTGTGTCTCTCCTGTTAGGTTTACCGGCTGTCGCTGTGTTTCTTGAGATGTTGGGAAAGTTTGGCATGACTGGAGCTTTCTGCGTGGTGTACGCGGTCACGTCAGAGCTCTTCCCCACTGTTATAAGAAACTCAGCTATGGGATGTTGCTCCATGTCAGCTCGTATCGGAACCATTATCTCCCCATTCATCATTTACTTAGGTACGTTTAAATTCTATATATTGATCATTTTTGCTATTATTGGAGTAATTCTCACAAATCTTTTTGGGATGTATTAAAAATGTTATCCCTGCTTTTCTCTTTTCTTTCCTGCAGGTCAATACTATAAGGCCCTCCCATATATACTAATGGGATCTTTGGCCATTTTCGGTGCAATTCTTTGTTTGTTGCTGCCAGAAACTTTTGGGAAACCCTTACCAGAGACTATTTCACAGATGGAGCAGACATGCTGGTGAGTTTAAATGAAAGAAAAACATATGCGTACCAGATGGAGAATAATCACACACCTATTTCATTATTTGTAAAATACTTTTTGTTTTAACAGGAATCGGAGGAAAAAAGAACCTGACGTAGAACTTGAAGTGCAAACATTGGATTTTCCAAATAAAGTGACAAAGTTATAGTCTGGAAATGTGTCTACTGTCTATTTTTAATTTGTAAAACTTTTCTTTTTTTTTTTTTCTTTGATTGATTATTTAAAAAGTAATGCTTCAAAAAGAATCTTTCTATAATCAAATTTAAAAATCCAGAAGCCGACGTTGTCTTTTTCTTTTTTTTTTTTAATCATTTACATTTTGGAATAAATTGACACAAAATTGAATTTTAATTGAATTTAACTGAGCACAGACGGAGAATGGGGGGCCTTGATTATGGTTTTTCTCTAATTCAAAATATACGACAGGAAAAAATACAAATTAATCATGTGAATCATTGAAATCACCATGTGGGGCAAGTATTGTCCAACGCAACATTTTTGATTATTGATATTTATTCATACCGATATATGCACAGACCCAAATTTTAGGTCACGAATATACTTATTCCACTTTAGTAATAAAAATCATGTATAATAGTAATAAGAAAAATGTCATATTCTTTGTCAATATTGGCGGAAAAGCTGATACGGATGTCAACCGATAATACATTTAATGGAAAATATCAGTTGAAAATATTGATGGCGGATAATGTTTAAAGGAAAATTGCCATAAAAAGTAGTAATTCCTAAGGGGGAAGCAAAAGGCTTTTATAATTGTATTCTATTCAAATTAAGAAATATTGTTGTTGACTTGTTTTTATACATTTGTCTTTTAATCATGTATTTATGTCCAAATGTATCTGGCTATTTTGTCTTTAAAAAAAAAAAAAAAAACACTAACTCATATAATTAAAAACAATTACTATTTTTCTTCTTATTTTCATTATTTCTCATTGTTAATAATTTAGTGCTGTTTCACCCATGCCCACTACAACTTATTGCGTCTAGAACCATTTATGTACTAGCTTTTATTACTATTTATTCAAATGTAAGACACAAATTTGAAGATTTCCTCAACATTGTATCACCAAGCAACGCAAACATGAATCGACACTTTCATTTTTCGTCAAACAATAAACGCGTCTGTGAAGGTTTTTATTATTTTAGAAAAGGTCTTGCTACGTCACTCTTACATTTCAGTAGTCAATTATAATTGTTATGAGTGTTATAGCTTCGCTTTTCTGTGCACACGCACGCGCCAGAGAAAAAAGCTGCGTCTGAATAGTCCTTCCTATCTCCTTTCCTATCCACTGTTCCTTCAACCCTGGAAGTGTTTAGTTGGTGGCCATGATAAAAAAGTGTTCGAGTTCTCTTTAAGCTGAAGAAAGGAGGCTCGATGCTTCCTTTATAACCTCCTTTAGCCTAGGAAACACTGATGCATCCTTTAGGAAAGGAGACAAGATAATGCTGACCCACAATTTCTTGCGGCGACAACATTTAAAGGGACATGCACACCCGAGCGCACACGGAAACTCACGATGACCGACAAGGGACGGAGATCATGTAAATTACCAATGCATTAATATGCTTTGAACAACTTTAAATAATCTAAAACCCATATCTTGTTATATGGAAGACATATGATCAGATTATAACTGACATAAAACAGACACTCTGTGGTTCAAGAAAAAAGGGATCAGAGACATTTTTTTATCTGCATTATGTTATATTCAACAAAATTAATATTTATGAGTGGAAGGTGAGTGAAACAACCATTCTCTATGTCAGCGATTCTCAACTAGTGGGTCGGGTCCCAAAAGTGGGTTGCAGACCTGCACTGGGTGGGTCGCGGACAGCTGGTCAAAAATAAATAAATACTTAAAACAAATTGAATTTTAATTCATAAATTACTTACTCTCATGATAGACTTGTCTGTTTTCAACAACTTTTTAAGAAAAACTAAATTTGGTTGGTTGAATTTTTAAAAAATAAATTGGGTTGCGACTTAATGATCATGGCAAAATGTGGGTCCCAGGGTGAGACCGTTGAGAACCCCTGATCTATGTGACTTTCTTTTAGTTTCACTTTTGTTCCTCGTAGCCTGGTGGCCTCTTTTCCTTTGATTTACATTCAAACCGTGTGATTTTTGAGATTATATCGGCGGAAAGTGTTATAAATGCGTTTTTAGTCGTCCATTTTTGTGAATTTGTAGTTTTTTCACCACGGCATACGTCATAACCAAGTTGTTCAAGTTATGTATCTTTTAAAGTCCAGAACTTTATCTTTCTGTAATTGTATATTTTGTATTTTTTCGACAGACTGTGGCTAATGGGGATCCTAACAAATAAACATAAACATAACCTTTGCGGCCGACTGATTATGACGTCACGTAGAGGAAGTACATCTTGATTGACGAAACAAACGTGATCCCCTTTCCCTAACTCCTCTCCTAACACCTTTCCTTGGAAAAGTGGATAGGAAAGGAGATAGGAGGGATGCAGCCAGAGAGACGCATGCGCGCAGGTGAACGGGCCGGAAGCTGTGGTGGTGATGCGGTCACGTGGTTCCGCCCTCAGGGCTTTCACTGAAGCAAAAGTGAAAGTGGTTTGGTCTGCTACGTTCAACCGTTGGTCTGCGTCTTTCTTTTATCCATCGTTTCTCTTTCACACTGACTATATTTTGCACATAAACAGTACGTTTTTTTGGGACCAAACAATGCACGGATAACTCATGACGGTAAGTTTAACCTTTCACACTTTTAAATGTGGCCTAAATTAATAAGTCCAAATTGACGTCAGTCAAAATTTTAAAATAACAAACACGGTTTCAGGACCATGAATGGACACAGGTTGTGCACATTTTGACGTATACAGTACTTTGATTTTTACACTACTTTGTGACATCGAAAGGGAAATATTTGATTTATTGTCAATTTGTTGACTGGGGAAAAAGTCCTCAGGCCATTAAAGCTGTTGACATTAGTTGGATTTTTAAATCCATTTCCTGTAAGTTGCACTAATTCTACTCGTGTTTATAAGCAAAAAAGTGTAGTAAGCAGAAGAAAAGGTTTAGAAACTGTAATATGTTGTCAACATGGGCGGGTCTTTACAGTAAAATATTGGGTTTCACTGCTGCTTGCTGTATTTTGTGTCACAACAAGGTGGGGCTAGTAGGGTTCACCATGAAAGGCCTTCAAAATAAAACTTCTAGAATTGTATTTAACGTTTTTTTTTTAAGTTCAATGTTTAAAGTAAAATAAGAAAAAGTAGTCATTCCTAAGGGCAAAACGTTTTTTTTTTTTAATTCTATTCGGATAAAGAAATAAGAAATATATATAAGAAACAATACGTTTAATAAGTTTAACCATGCATTTGTGTCCAAACGTATTTGGCTATTTTGTCTTTTTTTTTTTAAACACGCTAATACATATTATTTATTTATTTATTTATTTATAATGTTATAATGTTCCACCCCAATCACTCCATTTTTGCATGTACAATAATTTATTTACTTGCATTTATTAACATTTAATCAAGTGTAATACATCAATTTGAGATATATTTTAGATTTAGAATGTCGTTTCTTATTAAATCTTATTTGGAAAAATAAATCGAAAAAGGGACATTTGTTGACTGGAAAAATAAACTTTTATAATTTTATTTAACATTATATACAATGGTTTAATGAGTCGTTATGGCTACTTTATTAGCATGAAATATAGATTTGTTTTTTAAAGTTCAATGTTAAAATAAAATAACAAAAGAAAAATAGTATTTGCTAAAGGAGGAGGGGAGCAAACATTGTTTTTTAAATGTTATTCTATATGAATGAATTTATTAATTTATTTGTTTTGTCAACATAGTCGGGTTTTTACAGTGAAATATTTAGTTTAATTGTGCTGTTTGCTTTATTTTGTGTAACCACAAGGTGGGGCTTAGTAAGGGTTCTCCATAAAAGACCTTTCAAAATAAAACTTCTAGAATTTTAATTAACATTGCATTTATACAATGATTTACTGAGTCATAAAGGCTACGTTATTAGCATGAAATACAAAGTTGTTATTTAAAGGTCAATGTTTAAAGTAAAACAACAATTTAAAAGAAGTAGTAATTCCGAAGGGGGTAAAAAGCAAAAGGCTTTTATAATTACATTTTATTCTAATAAAGATAGAGTTGTTATTTAAAGTTCAATGTTAAAATATTGATTTATTTATTTATTTATTAACTATTAAAAGTAGTACTTGGTAAGTGGGGGAGAGCAAAAGACTTTTTAAATTTTATTCTATTTTATACATTTCATTCATGTCCAAACGTGTCTTGCTATTTTTTTCAATTTTTATTTTAAATGCTCTGATTTATATAGTTAAAAACAATAACTAGTTCTGTTATTATTTATTATTATTAATGTTTAGTGCTCTTTCACTCACACCCACTACAATTTATTTAATCTACAATCATTTGTTGACTTGCTTTAACATTTATTGAAGTGTAATACACACATTTTGCCTAGTTTGAGATTTCCTTGTCAATTTTAAAATACCTTCCTACTTCTTAAATTGTAGTTAACAATTTTATTCTCATTTACATTTTAGAATGTCATTTTTATTCAGTCATATAGGGGGAAATAGCAAAAAGAAACTTGCATTCCAAAATTCCTAATAAAATAACATTGAATAAACATAAATACACAATTATTATTGAATGGGGGGAAAAAAAGAATATTTTAAATGTAAATTTTATGAGTGACCCCATACCTTTTTCCTTTAAGTACATGAATTTAATATCATCTAATTGTTCATTTGTCTTTTTTTGTTTTGTTTTTTTTTTGGGGGGGGGGGTGTAAACCTTTTTTGTGTATACATGTGGAGTTTCATATTGAGCAGAAATGTTATATGTACAAGCAAACAATAACACTGAGTTATAACCGCTACAAATCGTTAATATGGTGTATTTTTAAAGCCTGGAAGCGTTGAACGGTGATGCAGTCTAACATTTGAACACCAGGGGTCACTGTTTCTTAACATTTAATGGCGAGGTTTGCAGCGGAAAAAGTATTTTGAATATCCACTAGAGGGCGATAAAGTCTGTATTATACAAACTAACACGAACTTGGGTTTTTCACGTGTCAATAATTGATTTCAAATAGATTAGATGCCCTATGTACTGTATCTCTTTTTGTGTGCTGCAGACCAAGACATAATGACATAGTTTATCAGTTAACCTGCAGGTGGTTATAAAACAGCCCTGCAGTAAAACCAGGAAATAGATCCAATCTGAGACAGTGATATACAGTAAGTAATACAAGCATGTTGATCCAAAAAAAAAAAACAACTATACAACATTCAAATGATTCATAACAGAGGGTGATTATTGAATTCAGTGACGTAGTGATGTAGTTGCAAAGTCTACAAACAGAAGTGTTGCATTTTCTTGTGATCTGTGTGCTGTGATTTCCTGTTCAGGATTCCTGAACCCATGCACTGTAGGTAGATTTGTCTTCATTATTCAGTCAGATAAAAGTTGCTCCAATAAAAAAAAAAAACTTTTCTCTAATAAAAAAAACACTGTTTTAATCAGGATGCAAATAAATATTTGACACCCAAATATTAAATTGCAGTTTAACTCTTTTTTTTCATTCTTTAATTGAAATTTCTCCTTGAAATAATTTTATTATTATTATTATTATTATTATTATTATTATTGAAAACTTTTTCTCATTATTTTATTGAAGCAATCTTTTGGGGGATTGAATAATAAAGACACTTGTGTCCTACCATAAAGGACTATATTTCAATCAAAGTAAAAAAAAAAAAAAGTGTTTAAATGCATTTTATGTATTTACTTATTCATTTTTATTTTATTTTTTAATTGTATTTATTTATTTTGGGGGGGGTGTTTCTTTGATTGAAAATGTTTTTTTTGAAATAATAATATAGACCCAAATCTACCTTCATATGAATCAACCCTTATGTAAAATGAAATGATCTTATGATGATCCAAATCTGACAGACATGGTGGATACTTGGTTTTTCACTGTCTCTCTTATTTTATCTTTCTTTTTTACACGTCGTTGATTAAAAAGATAAAGCAGCGATTGATTCATTCTGAATCCTCAAAGTCAGCTAATGCTAAACGTCAGCAGGTTGTCTTTGTTGCCTCTGCGTGTTTTCCTGTAGATTCTCACGAAGGTGTAGAACTGGCAGAATGCAGCAGTGCAGCTTTAAGAAGGGTTGGGAGCAGAAAGCTCTGAGCAAACAGACACTGTTGTTTCTCAACAAGTGGCTCATTTCCTATAAATGCTTGTGAGTCTCTTTGAACTCAGTCACTCAGTCCCCTGCTGGTCAAAAAACACAATTACAATTCATTCTTTCAAGTCACGTGGTTTCCAGTAAACTGGCAGCTCCTTATTTCAGAATTTCACACACAGGGTGTTTTTCTCACTTCTGTTGAAAAATCTCTGCTTAAGCATGTGAGGGGTTTCACCCTGGTACAGTTTGGGCTCGGACTGAAACATGAGGCAACACTGTAACGTGACTGATATATTTATTATGTGGTGCCACATGCTTTGATGGGGTTCTATTGTTCTTATTAATTATATGGCTGGTTACTCCTTCTTTGAAAGAACATTTTTAAGAGAATACATACATCTTAAGAAAAGGTAGATCCTTTTTTTTTTAGCTCTGCTTTAGGAATGTTGCCGAAGGAGGTAGCAGGCATGTCAGTGGACAGCACACCACCATGGCCTAATTCTGTGGAGGTAGATTTGTGTCTTTATTATTCAATCAAAAAAGAAAAACTTTTTAGTCAAAGAAAAAATGTGTTTGAATACAAAATCCCCTCAAAAAATGTGTTTTTCCTTCATTGAAAATAGATTTTTTTTTATTATTATTTCAATTAAGGTGAGTTATTATTTCATTAAAAAAATATATTTTTAATAAAAGTAATCTTTTTTTGTATTTGAGTCATTTATGGTAGGGCACAAGTGTTTTTTTTTTTTTTTTTTCTTCACAACAGCTGGCCTGCCATGGACCTAAAAAGACCTGTTTACCTATGTAT
Source organism: Gouania willdenowi (assembly GCF_900634775.1). Classification (NCBI taxonomy): domain Eukaryota; kingdom Metazoa; phylum Chordata; class Actinopteri; order Blenniiformes; family Gobiesocidae; genus Gouania; species Gouania willdenowi. The sequence goes on from NC_041057.1 coordinate 11,861,565, forward strand.
ACAGTATATACTTATTTATTCATGTTCATTATCATTGTTTATATTATTTTCAATATTTTTGCACCTTGTCTTTCAATTGCACATTTTCTTTGTGTCGTCATTGCTTTTTTTCAGCGTGTGTATAATTATTATTATTAGTGTTTATTTTTGTTTTCAATATGTCACTCTTTGCCGTTCTAATTACCTATCGGGGTTTAATAAAGGAATTTCTGATTCTGATTCCGATTTATTATTCAATCCATAAAAAAATATTGCTTCAATAAAAAAAATAAAAATGTTTTCAATAAAAAAAAAATATATACACTGATAAAAACACTGATCAAAAAAAAAAAGAAAAAAATTTTAATCAAAAGGAAAAAGTGTTAAAATGCAGTTAAATTTTTTGGGTGTCAAACATTTATTTGCATCCTGATTAAAAAGGTGTTTTTTGATTGAAGCAACTTTTATCTGATGGAATAATAAAGACAAATCTGCTTACATGGGTTCAAATAGTGACACACAGCACTAAGATTACAACAAAATGAGATATTCTGTCTTTCGACTTTACAACTACGTCATCACTATCTATAAATCAAAAATAGTCACTAAATGAAATTGCACTTGTGCATTTTCTTATGAGTTTGTGACAAAATTATATATAGATGTGTCAGAGAAAATAAGATATTGTACATTTCTTCAAAACTTTTTGGCAAATGTCTCTACTTCATGTGACTAT